>NW_016690189.1:4003638-4084917 GCF_001604755.1 Lepidothrix coronata
AAAAAAAAAAAAAAGAATCATAGGAAGGTGTCTGAATGCTTTCACTAATTTTTTTCTCTTCCATAGGAAGAGAGAGAGATGGTCACTGAAGTTTCAGCCTCAGATTTAGATTTTGCACACCAATTTCACTTGTAACATATGCATGACTGTTTGGTTTTTTTTAAATATACCTATAGCTTAAAAGGGATTCATGCTGCTCCATATGGTTACGGTCAGTTAAGGACTGATGAAGGAATCGGACAGATTAATCTACCTGCTCATTTGTTTTTGATTCCTTCTCTTTTGCAGAACTGCTGTAAATTCACACACTAAAAACGTTAAATCGCTCTGTGTTCAGCACCTCAGTAGCTTCCCAGCTCCTTGAAGCTAAAAGCCAAGCTCAGACAATTGGGGTCGCAAATGAGCCAAAGAAGTGCTTCTGTCTATTTTGTAACTGAGCACTTAACCTAAGGCTGAATGTTCAGGCTGAATTTCCTATGTTAGGACCACAGGGGATGTGATGAGAAGGTAGCTGCAGGGGAGAATGCAGTTTTTTGTTTTACAAGTGGTCCATTAAACGACTGAATCAGATAACACAGTTCCAACAGACAGCATGTCCTGAAATAGGAGGGAAATAGCAGTAGTGTTGAGCAGGCTGCTCGTAAGAGCGATGCTACCAAGAGCATGCCCTCATCACATGAACTTTTCTAAACAATCTGTGCTGTGCCCTGACATAATATGTGAAAGCCTTCAATATAAAACCACATGTTCCATTTGAACCTATGAATTTTTTAGTATCTCCTTTTTTTTAGTCTTATGACTATGGGCTTTGTTTCAATATGCAAATCTAAGCAGAGCTTTCCCAAAACTCAGTTTTTCATTTGATCCCAAATCCATTAAAAGTCTATTAAAATGTATGTTCTAAAGTTCAGTGATTAGGGGTTGCTCCTGCAAGGTGGTGAAAACTATGTCTGTGATTCACCAAAACACTTAAGCGTGTACATACCTTTAAGCATGATTAATTACTTTGAAGATCTAGAGAAATTAGATGTGTATTTAGGTAGTTTATTGAGTTATATGCATAATACTAAGATCTTGTAGAATCAAGCTCTATACTATATATATATATGTACACATACACATATTAGAGCATATATAATGCATTTAAAAAGTCAGTACCACAATTTGATTTCAATTTACTTGTAAGACATTCTTGGTATAATTGTACTGAGTGCAAAAATTACTGCTCTGCATTACTCTAGTGTTTGTGTATTTATAACAGAGTCCAGAAATGGTTTAAGTAGTCTGCTGGCAGTTATTCACTTTTCATGAAATAACTCCAGCTAAATCTAAACAAAATGAATACTATATTTGAGAGACTGAATTCAATAAAATTTCCATTTCTGGATATAGGAAATGAAGTGAAATGACGTTTCTATCAAATCAAGACAATGTGTTGTACAAAGCAATCTTGAGAAGCAGGTCAAAACTACTGAAACAGGATGTGCATTATGCTGGCATCATACTAGGCTACAGTTTACATTTTGGCAATGACACACTGAGGTTTTGCAAGTATATCAAACACTACATTGCAATATTTACCTAAATCATTTTACCTATGTATGTTTTCTTCTTCTGTAATCACAGCTTCACAGCTCAGATGCAATATTATTCAGCTTTTATAATGTCCCTTATACCATTCATCATTGTCTTTTTCTTACATGCTCTACTTGGCAGATGTGATTTATTTAAAAAAAACCCACTAGTGAAACAAAGTCATTTTCACCTTTCAAGGAGTTTTATATCTAATTTTATTTAACTAATTTTCTGTCTCCAACAGTCTTCCCTTTTGCTTGCAAAATTTTTCTGTTGTTGATTTATTGTAATTAACTAATTGATTTATATTTTCAAAAAATCTACACATTCTTCTTAAACTAAAATGAACCCATCTAACATTTGACAGTGATATGAACTTTCTTACTGTGGATATCTATTTATATACTAAACATTTCCAGAGCAACCAGATGGAGATTTAATGTGAGATTTATATGATTTTCAGTTAATTGAATTATTTGTTGTCAAATTATCTAACAAATTTAATCTGTTATGTTCTTCTGAATTATTCATGACCCATTCACAATCATTTCTGTAAGTATAATATAATTTTTATCAAATAGTTTGTACAAATAAATATTAGCTTTGTTATTATTGGATTGATTTCTCAAAGTTACTTTCACCTTAGTCAAATGGCTATTCTGGAAAACAGGGGCAGAGTTAGTCCCTGAGAATCTAGACCTGGTGATGGTCTACAGTATCCCTTGTTGGAGGTTTTACTGGTCCTGGAGCATGGCACAGGTGTAAAAAACTCACATATCCTTAGAATGTAGGATGTTCTGTCAGGAGTTTCAGGCAGAAGAACAGGCACCTCAGCATGAATCTATCTGGACATAGGAAAGCTCACTGCTGATGCACACTGCTCTCCAATGAAAATACCTTTATTTTCCACAGGGTATAAATAGAAAAAGAATTAGATATACATACAGGTCAGGAAGCATGAGCAAGAGTCATCTCCAAGACACACATAAAAAAAAGCTGAGAAGAGTAAATTTTTGCCCTCCAAAAATGAAATAACTCTGTGTAGAGATTCTATGTCTAGAATTATTGTTTTAATGTTCCATTTTTAGACAGTCCTGGAAGAAAAAATTATCTTTATTATACTTAATACTTAAAATACAGTTGGAAATAAAATTGAATTTTTTGTTAAAAATAAACATGTAGGGAGGCAGAATAATGAAATAAAATTATGCTGGAAAACTTCCTAACACATCATCTTGCTACATGTAGATGTTTTAATGTACCTAAAAATAGAATTGAACCTGATCTTAAATACAATGAACTTGATGGTAGTTCACTTCTTCAAAAGAAGCAGTAAATAGAGTGCTTTTAAAAATAATTTTTATTTTTAGCTATTTTTAAAAACCTTTTTAGAATTTGTTTGTTTGATTGTGTTTATTTGTTTTTGTTGGGGGAGTGGGACTTTTTTTCAAATTTCAATTTAGAGAGACTTCTACTATGAAAAGCTCCACCCATGGAAGACAAAAAAGCTGGCAACCTAGTTTAATAAATGACATTGTCTCCATTTATCTCAGTGAAAATTTTTCACTACTATTAAAGCAAACAGACGTCAAATATTAGAAAGACTTTATGGTTCAGGCAGACTTCTGTGGTGTGGCATAGATGCTTTAGACAGTTAAATTACCATCCTAATTATCTCAGAAGTTATAAACATATTTAATTGGATTTTTTGTCATTGTACGTCAAACTCATTCAATAGAGGAGTATCTGAAATCCATGAAATGATCTGACACTATTTTTGAAAATAGTGTGAGTCAGAGTTAAAAGCAACTGGTCATCACAGTGTGTAACTATTTTCTTCAGTATCCCTAAGGAAGAGCTTTGTGAAAATATGTGTAGTAATCTATGAGTATACTCATGTTTGGTGAATGTGACTTTGAATAAGACTAATCTTTTTAATTCTAAGGAACTGTTCTTTGGAAAGAGTTTTTTCATTCTGAAATATGACAAGAAAGAGAAAGACTGTGTTTTACAACTTTTCAAAGACTACAGAAAGGTGGGAGAAATTTTGAGGGAAAATTTGTTTTTCTTCATGAGAACTAATTTGGCTCCAGTTATTTCTTTTCCTTCCCCCCCCCAAATGTATAACAAGAAATAATATCATCTGAAACTGTTGCCTCAGAATGCAAAATTATCTGGACAAAGTTCTTTCTTTGCTTTTTATTTAGCAAATGAAGTGGAGATGGATATATTAGAACACAACCATCCTATAAAACAGTGTCTGCTGCTATGTGTCAGCATGATTAACTAGTTTTAAGCTCAGTCATGTGTGATTTTGAAAACTTTTTCAGCCCTTAAGAAGACTTATGTACATTTTGCAAGCAAACAGGGAAGAATAAACATTTTGATGTTTGTGGTAAAGTGAAGTGGGAGGTCATGGTACTGATGGACTGGGAGTAGAGTAGAAAAGGGGGTACTGGACTGCTGCTTTTTTCGACCCCACTTTTTATACAGTGTAAGATTGAAATTCTGTTCTATGGACCTGTTTTCTTTGAAGCCCTTTGCCTGTCTAGAACAGCAAGAATGAGAACAGCCTCATTTAAAATTATAACACATATTTTACATCATCATGTTAATCAGAAAAAGAGGTATATTCACCTCTCTATCCATAGACTAAAAGGGGCTCCAAACTTATCTGCATATACAACGTGCTCAGCTTATGACCTCTTGGTGGGATGAATTCTGCCCTAAATGGGTACTTTACTTAGATCAGAGCTGCACACGCTGAAGCCACAATTTCCAAGTGACCAGGGATGAATTTAGCTTCCAGGAAAACGAGGTGTTCTGCTAAAGTTATAATCTAGAAATACCTGGTTCAATTCTCCATTAGCTTAGTGGCAACCAAGATATACAGTCTCTGCAATGAACATTCCAGCGCATGTCTAATATTACAACCTCTGATCTTAGCTGGTTTTTGGGATGCTATTGTAGCTATTATCTTTTCCTTATTGACTGAGCTTTGACTTTTTCACCTTGTTATTCCTAAATGTCCTTTGTTCCTGAGGAAGGGGTTCCTGAGGAACCTGCTGAGATGTTTCATATCAACTCATTTTCATGTCTCAAAGCTTTCAAAGTTCTGTCTTGGAATAGTTTGACAAGATATGTTCCTTGCCACACAGAAAGAACAACATATATTGGAAAAGAGTTTTAATTAAAATCTAGTTTAATGTTTCCATTACATTTCAGTAGCAGCTGGCATTATTTGTTACATTGACAGTGTGAGAGAAAGAGGTCAGAAAAAGAAAACTGATTTCTATTCCTTCTTAATTTGCCAGTTGAACTACTGAAAGTTTTATCATTATAAATCTCTGGGTTCTAAGTAAGAAGTAAATAAGTAGTAAACTGGGAATAGAATTGGTTTTCCGCCATTGATATGGCCATTAATGCCTATATCAAAAACTAATCTTCTCATTAAAATGGTAGTAACTAAAACATAGGTTCTATGTGCTGAGATGTATTTATCTGGAAGCAGATTTCATAGCATCCTTTAGGACTGCTACTTTAGAGATGTGACTGCGGAAATGAGGGACACTGCTGAGCACAGTGTAACTTAATCTAGTTGCTGTCTTTGATCTGGTTGCCTTGCTACAATTTAAAAATAACCTTGGCTTTTTCAAGTAAAATATTCAAACTCCGTATGAGTTCCATATATATATATATATTCCTATGAAATATATTGCTTCCATACCACCATCTTCAAAGTGCTAATCATATAAGGAGCGTATTAATCTCATTTAGTAGAAAGCACCTATTTCATGGACATCTACACCTGAGATAAGTATCTGAAGTTTTCTTCATAATTAGTAGAAAGGAGAGATTCCCTTAGAGCACTTCTCATCTGACCTCCTACCATGAGAGCAGTAAGAATGAAGTATCTGAGTGCACTGTGCAATGGCAGAGAGAACAATGCAAAAAGTTGGATGAGTCTTGGTATAGGCTATGGATTGACGAGTAACAGGAGCAAAACACCTGAATCTGCTGAAAAGCTTTATCATAGTATCCTCACAGACTGATTTCATTGGCAGCCTGTGCCTATATACCCCTCTCTGCATCTTAGGAGAGACTGGGGCAAAGCACTGTTACAGGATATCCAACATCAAGCATCATCCTTAAAAAGACCCCAAGGTTAATTTTAAAAGCAAGAATCAGACATTCTGAGTAGCATCTAAAAGAAATCTTATTATAAAATTTCCTGAAATGGATACATGCATCACAGTCAGACTCTCAGAGCCACATTGCTGCTGTGCACTTATGAGGCACCTGAAGAACAGTAAGAATCTCCTACAGGGAAAGAAGTTACAGAAGCAGTAAAAAATATATGCAACATGATTGACTACTGATTACTGTATCAGTTTGGCCTGGCTCTCTTGCCAAGAGAGCTCCTTGGCTCCCTTAAGCTGTCCCCCTCCCACTCTTTCAAGCAAGAAAAAAAAATGAACCACAGAAAAACCGAAAGAAGTCCAAACTAAATGGAATTATATCAAAAATATATATTTACATATATTTACAATTATATATACAATTTGAATATATTGTACACATAACAGGGAGCTCCCGAGGGAAAAAAAGGAAAAGGGGAGGGGAAACAGGGATAAAAAAAAATAAACAAAAAAATATCCTTCAAATATAGCCTGTTAATAAAGAGCTAGCAAATAAATACAAAAAAACGAATTAAATACTTCTCACAGCAGAACTGTGCAAGGTACCAGCCAACTCCCCACACCTCCCAGAAGGACCAGAGATAACGGCAGGTCTAAACAGGCAGGCCTTGGCATATACAAGCAAAGACAATCTGTGGAGAGACCTGTCACCTTCAGCCACCAGAAGAGAGAAGAGAGTGAACTCTCTTATCTCCGCCTTATTTATATGTTGTGTTACGTTAAAGGATGATATGGAATATTTCTTTAGATTTCTGACCCCCGTTGCTAAGGAAGGCCTTAAGCCAACCCACTACAAATACCTTTAAACTGTGAGGTAGGTGGGCATACAGATAAAATGGGGAAAAGGAGTGTACTACATAATGATGGCTGGGGTTATACTGTCATTTCACCCTGTTTACCAAAATGAAATGAAGTGATTGAAAAAATTAAGTTTTAATTGGGTTTTCTTTATCCTTTGCAAAATGAAAGCAGTAATTTGGGGTATTAAGATTAACTGAAATGGTTTTTGTTGTATAACATGTATTTCAGTCATATTGTCTATCTAAACAAATATTTCAGGACGATATTGAATTCCCTTATTGGAGAGGATCAGAGATGTCAAGCTGCTTCTTGTAGTTTAAATTCAAACTCGACTTGGATCAGAGGATATAATTTGGATCAGTTTGCAGTTTTTATAGCAGCTGAAAAAACTAAAAAGAAATCATCAAAGAGAATGCTAATTGCAATCAAATTAAATGACTGAATGGATTACAATTAGGATGCAGAACTCTGTGGGAATATCTGCTCTGATGCATCCTGCTGGTGACATGTTTTATTTCTGTGTATTAAACAAACATTTCTTCAGTACTTTTTCATTATGATCAATAGCGTGAGATTCACTGTGACCCAACTGTAGACCGAAAAAGAAAAAGTAGTTCTTGCTGGTTGTTAAGGGAGTAGTTTAACCTAAGAATAAGACACACGAGTTTTGCAAAATCACGTGTATGAATTCTGGAATATATATATATTTATATATATATGTCAAATCACCCAGTTCACCACTACTGGAATAAATGAAAAAAGAATTATTTTTTTTCTGGAGTAGTTTTATGAAGTATGTAGGAATTTTAAGTGTAATCTTGGTATTGCCATGCAAATAAGAACTTCAAGGAATTTCTCTCAATGCATATTGGAAGGCAGACCTGTGGAATTATTTAGTTTCTTTTTCATGGTAGATTTTTTTAATAAAAACTTTGAATATTAATATAAGGAAGGTTTTTCTTTCTTTAATTTACTCTTCTAATAAATTTTCATATATGTCCAAGTGAATATTATACTAAATGAAATGAAAAGAAACTTAACACAAACCAGACTAGAAAACTGTTTCTGGACAGTTTCAGAGACAAACACATGCATATGCAAAAGGATTTCAGTAAATGTCAATAACAAGAAAAAATTTCTTTTCAATTATGGACACCAAATAATGGTTTTCACCCTTTCAGGTTTTTTTCCAAGACTTGAGGCAATTATTCATGTCATTATCTTCAGACAACATTTAAATATATTTAGAAGCGTAAGATATTTATTAACATAAACCCAATATGTACACTATAGACTATATATAAACAGTATTCCTATCAAAATCTACAGTCTAAATGACAAAATAAAATTATGACAGGTAACATTTAGACTGACAATTTATTTGTCATTTTTTCTAAACATAGTCAAGAATTGAAGACATTATTAGTAAGTTGAAACATCAGCCATGGGGGGCTCTTCATTTATCAATACAAGTCTACATTTGCAACTAGCAACTGTTTAATTTTATTATGACAATCTTATAAACTGAAATTCTTCTTCAATACTTCTCAGATGCACGATTTCACCAAACAATGAACCCTCTGCATTTTTCATAAATCAATCTTCTCATTAAAAATAGTTACACAAAATTTTATTTGTTTACACTTTCCATAAACTAGGTTCAAAACTGTTGCTTGGGGTAAGCATGAACTTGTAAGATTGCTTGTGAGACTATGCTACCTCACATAAGTTTCAGTGAGTTTTGTGGCATCTTTTTTTATTTTTTAATTGATTTTAATATTACACAGGCCTGAAAAAAGTAAAGAAAAAATTTTGAAAAATTACAATTTCCTATTCATATATAGTCCTTCAGAAAGAGAAATCAGACTGCATTACTAGCAGCTCAAAAGTAATTTTTCAAAGACCAGTTTTTATTGTGGTTTGTAACCTCACATAGGTACTATGTTGAAATACTTACTTTCTTATCAAACTTTATATATTAATTGCAAATATTTGCTGATTTATTCTTCTAAATCTTTTCTTAAAAAACATTGACTTGTCAGCATTGTTTTTTAAAGAAAGAGATAAGCAAAGAAGCAAGCCTCTCAAAGGGAGAAAAAAGCAAAAAGAAAGTATTAATAATTACATAAACTTTCTGGACAGATATGAGAAAAGATTGGGGAAACAGCTATTTGTTCTATCAACCTTGAATGTCACCTTAATTTTATGACATTCTCCTCAAAGTTTATTGCTCATGGAAGTGTTCTTTTTGTCACATAGAGGTGAGATAGAAAAAGAAGTTAGAAATAATCCTTTATATTTGAGAAATAAATTCCCAGAAATATCTCCAAAGAATCTAATTTTCTTTCAAGTCTTCACAACTGGGGTGCCAGTAGACCTTTCCTATGTGTTTTAACTACCAGGAGAAGAAGGTCAATACCCATCCAGGTATGCTCCCACCTCCCTATTTGTATTTTTATTTTATCATCACCTTATAATGAGGCTATAAATGATTTGAGGACAGGTAATAAATTTTCTTCTGCATTTGCTTAATGCAAATTACAATGGTAATCTTGCTTTCAGGTTGCCATATGCTATTGAAAAAACTCCAAAACAGTAAATCAGAGTAATGGAAAGGGATGTTTATGAATGATGTTAAATCTGAAAGGAATTATACAACAGTGCCTATGTTGATAGATGACTACCATGGCTTCCAGCTCCCCTCCATTCTTGATTTTTATTCACTGTAGGATTGCATGGAGCACTAGAGACTCAGTAACAGTAAAAAGCACTATGCTTTTGATGGTTTAAAGGAGGTTGTGTTTTTGTGAGATCTCCAAAAAAGATATAATTGTGTTTTCATATATTTTTCAGGTTACAAGAAGATGGGTGGTTGTTTTCAGCACAATGTCCTCTGAACTCTATTCATAGTGATTTTTGTCCCATTTGTCAATCCACCACAGATTACCTTTTAAGCACACTGCATACATATTTGAATGGAAAGCACTTCTGCATATGCAGCTGTGATCAGTAAAAAGGATCTAGGCATATTTTTCTTTATAAATGAGTTAGCTGCTATGCCTACCTCTGAGAAAAGACCTGAACTCTGGTACACTCTTTCTTCCCACCCTAAAAGCCTTTCCAGATACCAAATTTTCAGGGAACACTGAATTCTCTTTAAATTTTGGGAGAGAAGAGAGAATGGAAGTTTTAATTAAGTCTTATATCATGTACATTTTTATTGCGTTACTTTGCATTTATATGTGAAGGTGAGGCAGTGAAGCATGGGATGGACAACTACTTTAAATACATTTCAGTAAATCAATATAACACTCAATTTTTCTTTGCTTATTATATTTTCCTAAATTTCTTAGAGAAAATTGTTTTTTTCAGGAGACCAGCCAAACTAAATGAAAATAAATACACTATTTCAAAAAAAAAATTTAATTCTCCATATATTCCTTTAGAGAATATTGTACTGTAACAAGTTATGAAAAGCTCTGTCCATACATATATATACCACATCCTAGATATGATGACATAGTTAATAAATAATATGATATGCTTGATTATGGGGGACCATCAGTTCTCAGTGTATGTTATGGTTATGGATCTGTTCTGACCATTACACGGCAAATACACATCTGGAAACTTGGAATTGGAAGATTATTTTTCTCATGAACCAGTATGATTCATAACAACCTGATGCTGACCTTCTATTTGACAAAGTCCTACTGATAATGTTGAATTATAAAATTCAGTGTGTCCCCTTCTTTTATTTGGTTTGATTTTGATTTTGTTGAATGTTTTTTATCAGCTCCCATAGAGGAGGGCATTTGAAAATATCCCATTCTTGTGATTATAATGCAAAACTTGTACAGATAGATTACTACTGTTAAATGCACCTGCATATGTTTTATCATAAAAAAGCAAAACCTTTTATGGTTGCTTAAGAAGGTCCTGGCTTGTTAAATACTGCCTCCAAATTTTTTTTCCCCTTTGTTGTTGTTGTTGTCTTTCACATTTGTCGTGCTCCTCTTTGGGTGTACTACAGTTCCATTCATTCTGGGTTTATAGTGACTGAAAGAAGATCCTATAGAAAAGTACAGTAACATAAATTAATTTTATGTTCTAGATCACAAAATCTAGATGTCTGTGCTGTAAATAAAATTATTTCCTTAACGCTCTTGAACAGCTGTCCATTTTGTAGCTCTGGATTATGTCTATCTACTCATACTACTTCTGCTCTGACAAACAAACATGGTGGGCATTGAACACATACCTCTATTCAATTCTCCAGGCAACCACAAAGTTCTAGACTATATTACCCCTCCACATACATGTGATAGGGACTGTATGCTCCCTAGGATGTGGTACAGCCCAGCAGCTATTAATGACCCCACATATACTGGCAGGTAATCTTGGAATGCCAAGATTCAAATACTATCTGTTCATAAGTTTCCTCTTTTCCCCATCCTTCTGTTCAGCAGTAAATACTTGCCTGAAGTCTGACTTTATTTGTACCATTACTCTTGTTTTTTTTGGTTTTGGCCTTCTTAAGTGAGGAACCTGGGTAAGCAGACCTTCTCTTCTCACTATTTAACAATGAGAATAGAAAATCAAGGAACATATCCATAATCACAAGACTAAGGTAGAAAACTATTACTTACATAATGTCTGGTTTGAGCTAATAATGAGCTTAGGGATGACCAACTGGGAATGACCAATAAACTTGGTTTCTCATTTTCACATGCTCTCTTACCTGTAGGTTGCAAATAAGCACGAAATCCCAGATTCAAGTGGGAATTATTTGGAAATGAGAACTATCATGTAGTCCATTTAATCCTCATTTTAATGAGGCATAGATATAATTGTGTTGACATTAGACCATTGCATTCACTGCATGGAGAAATGATCAATCCCTAGGTCATGCTAAACTTACCCCCTACCAAAAACAATTAAAAGTAAAGGGAAAAAAAACAGAGGAGTTAGCTGGTTAATATCTGTATTTGTTTCTTTTGAGTAGCAAGAGAGTTTCCTAAAAGTGCTTTCAAAGAAAAAATATTTTGAAATGTCAAAGTGTTAAATATAAATCTACATGAGAAATGAAAACTGTTACTTTTTTTTTAGGATCTGAACTTGAAATTCCATTCAAAGAGCTGAACAGCATTAAAAAAAACAACCAAACCAAGCCAATGTTAAAAAGTGCCTGTTGGACTGAAAGGTAGAATGACAGGCTTTAACCTGTCTTTGATTTCTGTTTTACACTTTTGAAAATCAGCTCCCTTGAAAAGAAGAGTTCAGAACTGTAGTGCTGACTTAACCTTCATTACATCTCTCTTATAACAGAAAGACAATCTCATTTAGTAAGTTTGACAGAATGATTTCAGTATGTTTTGAAATGTTTTTCTTTTGACATGTACTTTCCCTAGCTGAAAAGATTAACGAACAGCTGTATATTTTTTTTAAACATGTACCAGGTGCCTGTCACTTAACATTTGTCAGTCTTCTATCATTATCTGTGAACAAATGTTCCTAATTAACTATAGCAGGAGGTGTAGGAACAACACAGGGGTGAGCTGTGTCTGGGACACTGTCAGCTTCATTTGTGACAAAGCTAAATGTCTGAGGTATCTAAGATCTGAAATTTGATATTCTTTCATGATATCTTCTGATGGTAATCCTTTATGGCCCAATCCTAGAAACTGTCATAATTAAGCACACAGGAATACTGCAAGTCTCCCATAGACGTGGCAATTGTCTGAGTTATTCATGTTGGAAAGTCACATGGTAATAAACAAACCTTTGTGGTGTGTTGTCCTTCTTGTAAATTTATTCTTTCCCAGGTCAGCTGTGATTTAAATAGTCACGTACTATCCATTTGATTGTTTGTGTTGGAAAAAAAACCTAGGTAGAGTCCTGTAATTCAGGGATATCCTGGTTCCGGCCAGGACAGGGTTCATTTTTGCAGTGGCCAGGAGGGACATGGCCAGGACCCTGAGGTCACCACATGTCATTTTCTGGGGCTGGAGGGATTGACTCTCTTCCAGTTGAGTGAGTCAGAGAGAGAGGTCGGGTAGTGCCAGTTCCCTCTGTTATTGATATTGTAGCTGTTACTGTTTGTTTTCTTATTCCATTTCTCTTTTAAGTAAATTGTTCTTATTGCAACACATGATCTTTATGCTTTGTGCCTCCAATTCTCCTCTCTAGTCTGCCACAGAGGGAGGAGGGAGTGAGCGAGCAGTGCAAGGTTTAGTGTTTCTGTGGGAACACTAAATTTGGGAATACCATTGCAAAACCACAACAAGGGATTTTTAAGTGAGGCAAAAGTACTGCTTCTAAAAGGTGCTAAAAATGTGACTAAGAAAAATTATTTGTAGATATTTTATTGTAGGTATCATTTTAGGTAGGCTTATGTTGGCAGTATTAGGGTCTGAAAGCACATGTGAAAATAGGAGTGGGAATTTACAGAATGGAAAAGACTGAAAAAAACCCCACAATCTTTAACCTTAACCAAGAAATACAGCACGAGCTGTTCATAAAATGAAAAAGAAGAATGAAAATTATGGTCCAGACCTTTCTTGGTTTATTTTTAATTTAACCCCTTTCTACCTTGATTTGCAAGATGTTAATATTTGATACTGTATAAAAGTTTTATCTCTGTGTTAAAAAAAAAAGGATATCTAATGCCAAAACTATATTATTTGTAAACTGTTTTCACTGTTAAGCAGATCTCTCTATGCGGATCTGCTGCATGTATTAATAACTTGATGTAAGCAAGTGTTAGATAACAGATATTTTTTCCCATAATTTTGAAATATTTTCATTATGAATAAAGACCACTTCATTTGTTATATCTCTGCAATCATTTTTTATACCTCTGCAATCAAGATGCAGTCCATATCTTCCACACTTGTATTTTATCAGTTTAAACAACTGACTTCTCATTTACTGAATTTTCCTCAACATTTGATTGTTTTGTATGACTCTCAAATCATATAACCTTTTAATTTCTTTTCTTCTTCTATTTTTTTTTTTGTTTTGTTTTGGTTTGGTTTTAGTGCTTTTTTCCCAGGTGTCTACTCACTAATGTGGAACATAAAACTTTTGAAACACAAAATATAATGAATAGAACATCAAAGAAATTAAAGCAAATGATTTGTGGTTTCCAAGGGGAAAGAAAAATCTCTGCCACAAGATATAGTTACAGACACACAACAAAGACAGAAAACACTTAAGAATTTGATGCTGCTCATTTTGGTTCCTAATCATCAAAATGGAAAATTCTGTCCTTGGGGGTTGGACTAGATTATCTCCAGAGGTCCCTTCCAATTGTAAATATTCTATGATTTTGTGATTTCTTCTCCTGAAGTTGATCTTTATGCATGTGACTAATAGCAGAATTTAATTTATTATTTTGATGCTAAACCAGTAACCCCTAAAAAACAAGATAAATAATCATTCTTTTCCTAAATAACATAATTTTAATGGCAGTAATTATGAATCGTGCTTTTTTATATCATACTATTAAGGACTATATGAGATAAAGAATTGTTAAAGAAGAATTGAATGTTCTTTGAACATAAAAATTGTATTTCAGAACAAAATCAACTGGCATCTTCTATGATGAAAAGTTAAAGATATCCTTATTTCAAAAGCCAACAACTGTTTTTATGTTCACAAAATCTATCTTTAGCATATCTAATACTGGAACCCTGATGTCAGACAGGCATAACTTTTGACAAGTGCGTGCCAAACTACAGGTGTTCCTTTCCATTATTGCCTCTGGTGAGGCAAAGAAACATTTTTTTTCTGAGAAAGATTTTTATGTTGGTTCTCACCCTTCGTGAGATCATCACACTATTTTTTGCTAAGGCAGTTAAATCTTGTCTTTTCAATCTTTCTACAAAATAAAACACTTATGTTCTAACCTGTGTTATCTTTGACCCCTGTTTTTCTTGACAATCATTGTCAAATGCTGCCACTGTGCTTACAGCATAAGTTTTAATATTATTCTGTTACAGGGTTGTCAGTCTCTTGTCCTTGGCCTAATTCACTCATGTGTTTGGTTTCTAGTGTTTCCCAAATTGACCTTTTAATCTATTTCAAGATCTTCAAAATACCTTGAGGATGCAAATGACAATGCTAATAAATAACTTCATTGTGAGATATTGAGGCTGATCTTTTCTTCAAATAAAAGCATTTACTAAGGTAAAAGTCTAGTGACTTCTATTCCCTAACCTAGATGTGATGTGAGAACTATGTTTTTCTCAACTAAAGCATGTTCTAGGATATCTTTTAAAAGAAAATTTACCTACATTTGTTAAAAATTGTATCGGAATATCTTCATTGTCTGTCATCAGATCTTTGATATTTACATTAACTTTTTGTTATTTAAATATTTCATATATATATAAATATCTAAAATATAATTTATCTTAGGTTTGTCGTTTGTTTTTCTTCCTCCTCTACCCCTTCAGAGGAAGGTGGCTGTGAGTTGACCGAGTGTACATTTGCAAGACCTTTAAACCACTTGCCAGTTTCAAGGAAATTTGAAGAAAATCTGGAAGTTGCAGAGACTATTTAATTTCTACAATCTTTTGAAAAATCAGTACAGAGTAAAAGCAAGTGAAGGGCTGAATTCAGTCTTCAGGAATTCTGCTCAGCAACCTTTGGAGAGACAATCAGCTACCGAGTTTGGATAGTGCACACATAGCTCCAAATATCTGCACCATAGAGTGTTTGCTATCTGCAGTTAAATCCCTGTGGGGATTTAGTATTCACTGGGATTAGAGTTTATAACTACTCTGACACTGAGCTTTTCAAAACAGTTTGAATGTTTTCAAGAAAGTCTGTATAATTTTCTTCCCCAAACTTGCAAACTCACTAGAAATCATAAAGCTTGCAATCAAAAATAAATAGAAAATGCTGCCACTAAGCCACCAAGTTATCAATCTTCTTTCAAAATCTGGGAGCTCCAAGCCTGACAGGAAAGCCTGTTAAAAGATAAGAGGAAAAGCATTGCTTCACGGCATGTGGTATGAGAAACTGAGGGAATTAATAAGCAGACAAAGGAGGAGTAATAACGGATAAAGGAATATTATGATTAGATAGATTTTGTGTGTGTGTGTATACATATACACATTCTAATTTATTATTTTGTAGCCCACAAATACTGTCTTGATGCTACAAACGGGGCAAAATATTTAACACCACAGAAAGTGGGAATATCAGAAACAAGAAGCTGATTTTTCAGGGTATGAGATTAATGTACGATATTTAATATATTGCCATTCTAGATACTGTGATGGATTGATTGAATTTTTTGAACTAGAAATATTCATTACACGCAATGCAAAATGTCTTTGAAAATCACCTAGGAGTTCATGAACTAGGACAAACCGCACTTCAGGGAACTGACAGATGATTCTGTAAATAAAAAATCAGTTATTGTTTTAGACACTATGAGGAGACAACACTAGGATACTAAACATCATATTTAAAAAATTCAGGTACTAAGGATTTTTAGTATTTCTGCTCATTATTAGATTAATATGAGAGAGGGGGGAAAAAGAAGCGTACTGAATCACCCATAATTGTCCACTCATTTGTGAGTGATAGAAAACATGTTTGTTCAGTTTGTTCTTCTGTTTTCTTATTAATATAATATAAGTAAAATCTTTAATTAGAACCAATATTTCCTAAAATTTTAAATTAATTTATAATTTTTGACAAAATCCTAGAATTTCAATGAAGTAATGAAATTATACTGGGTTTGAATGAATAACCTGGCTTTGGGTGTTAACTTCTCTTTCTTTCCTTATTCCAATATTATCTTGAAATAACTTTTAAATCAATCCCATTTTTCCTACATTAGAGTTGCCTAGCTTTCCAAAGCTTCGACTGAAGCTTCCTTAAAATATTAAAGCTTGAGTTTTTCTTTTAGATTAATATTTTAACAGTTCATTTTTTTCCAGTGCATTAGGTGCTACTGGAAATCCAAAACACTATGTCATTACTTTTATTTTATAAAAAAAACCCAAACATTTCAGAAATTTCTTAGGTAATAACATAGTGCAAACTTTTCACCATATATTTTTCAAAGCTTTAAAATTTAGCAGTAAAAATCTCCCCAAATAAAACACAAAATTACACATCACTAATAATGATGAATATTGTCCTGACAGTTGGTTTTACATAAATAATAATCCACAGAAGAAGGAGATAGTGTTATGGAGCACATGCATTTTGCAGGAAGCACACACTTTGTGAGATATACAAGGAAAAACATGACTAGAAAGTTTTAAGGCAATTCACTAAGAGAATATTGAATGCAAAGCCTACATAAAATGCTATTAAGAACATGGCAACAAGTATAAAGAAGTCAGCCACTCTGTCTTAGTATGAGCTAGCTGGACCTAGATATTGCTTCTTTTTTTTCCAAATATCAGCAGTGTAAAGAACTAACTCTAAAATTCTCATCCTAGGTTAATGAATGTTTTCCCCATTTAGACTTGGACTATGTGTAAAAATATATATGTAAAATTTAGAAAAAAGTGGAACTTAATGTACATAAATCCATTATTTGGTCTTATTATGATGGAGAAACTGAGGTGTATTGAGGATTTAAATGAACATTTACCTCACTGTGAGAGAGAGTCAAACCTACCCACACCGCCTCTAAATTTCAATTTTCATAAATTGTAAGAAAGTGTAGGACTCTAGACACGTTTGTAAGGAAACTCTTGTAATACAAATTATTCCTTCTATGCAGACAACATTTTAATACTAGCTAGAGAATGTCTCAATGACATTTATTTCCCTTAATGAAGTACTAATATTTTTAAGCAAACATTTGAAATTGTTTCTGTTTCTATGGATTCATAGATTTTTGCTGTTTGTAGTTTCTCACTGCGATTATTACTGGTTTCCATTAAAATGAATAGTATGAATTTATTTTCTAGTGGCATCTTATAATAACTATGTTGAATTTCCTATGCTGTATTTTTTTCTAGATTTTTTATTCCCTTTTGAAATTTCTATAAAAATACAGATAGCAGAAATTCACATCAGCACAAAACCTGAATGTTCCAAGTCCTTCAATAAAATGAGTGTTTCAGTTTTGACCTTGTATGTGAATCACAGATTCTTTAAGGACCTTTACAGAGAATTATTACAGTTACAGTTCTTGTGATGCATTATGAATTTTATGAACATTCTAGAGTGGTTTTGGTGACATTAGATGGTTTGTTTTGAATTAAAGCTAAGTTATTTTCATATTTTATAGGCACTCTCAGATCATCTCTGTAATATCCTGGAGATTTGTTATTCAGATTTGCGTTATTTTGAATTGGATCTTCTGGTTTTAGCTATAGATTTTCTCTTACATCTCAAAGAAATGACCCAATAAACATGCACATCCTGCTTAACTTCTTGGAAGACTTTATTACTTTATATTACTTAATAATTCCATTGCATCTCCAGGAATTCACAGAGAGAAATACAAATGCCCCAAATTAGTTCCAGCCTTTTTCCCTTCCTTCCTTGGATTAAATAAGTCAGCATAACCAAGAACTTTCAAAAGACTTGTTGCTTTACAGTTCAATAAAATCCATTTCTACTTTTGACCATTACTCAACATCACCTCAAATTCACTGAGAAAAGAATGGAAACAACATGACATGAGTTATGTCAGATATAAGAGAGATGACAGATCTCTTTTGAATGAGTCACAGAAACATCACCTGTGATTGCCCACTGCTATTCAATATCTAAAAAAAGAGGGCCTGATCATAGCAAGAATTAATAGGAATTAGATCCTGACAAGAAACAAAGAACATTTTACGTCACATTCATAGTTTTGATTATTGAGTGTGCCACTGAATCTAAGCAGTACACTTTCCTAGATCTCTTTCATTTTTTCATGGATATAGCAGTTCCCATGAAAGTCTAGAATTTCTTCACACTATAAAAAAAGGAACAGAAACAATGACTTGATTTTGTACATGTGTTTTTCAATGACTGTTTGTATACCTCTGGCATAGACAAGGCACCAAATACAGATTATAGTCTATTTAGTGAGGCATTTAGTACTTCTGTATCTATAAGTACATGCTTTATTTTTAAAGAACATACACATAATCTTGGAGACACAATACAAGATGAATCACTTTTGTAAAAGTTACCTCAAACACTGAAAGTAAAAGCTTTTCCAAAGAGCAGTCAAAAACCTAGTTTCCATTTAAGGTCTAACAACCTCTAGAATGAACTTTCATCATATACTATAAGCCAGTTTGCATTACACATGGATTATGTGAGGAAAATGCTTTGCCATTTTGTCTTACTGTCATTGAGGTGCCATGCCTTGTATCTACTGTATTCCAAATTTATCTAAAAATGTCTATAGGAGGAGATTACTCTGCATACAAGTCTTTGCAATCTATAAAGTCTATTTTATGCTGATAGCCTGTATTGCCAGTTAAAGAAGAATTAATAGTTTGAATAAGTATTCTGCAGGACTGTTATTATACATGTATTTCTATTTAACACTTTAATAATAATCACAAACACAAACTAACAAAAGTAAGGTAACAAAGAACAAAAAAATGATATTTAAGTGAAACTTAGACAGAGAAAGAAGATATTAAAACTTTGCTCAAAGTTTACTTGATGGAGAAATGCCTGCCTGTGGTATTTTTTTTTCCTTTTTAAGGAAGGATGACTGTTCTTTAAGTACAGTGGTATTGCTGGTGCAGCTGTAATGAGGAAAAACAGATGATCAAGTCTTGTGGCAGCTGTGCACTTTAGATAATATACTACAGCAATGGATAAATTCACTCAGGATCATCGGTCCAGAGAGAAAAATATGTGCTCACCCTAGAGACATTTATGTCATAAACTTTCATAAAACAGGAAAGAGTCTAGACAGATAGTTATATGAAAGGGTCTCCTTTCAGAAAATTTACATGAAAGAAAACAAAGGCATATGATACTTTTCATGTAAATCTGGTTCATATCATGTTATTAACAGTAATAATGTTCTATATGTTGGACACACAGAGTATCATCCTTTTGCTGTAAATAGAATTTTGAGTGTGTGCCATAATCACCCAGGAAATTCATGTCTGCCAGTGCTATATGAAATGCAGAAACCTATAAGATGTGCTAGCCTTTTTCTACATTCACATTTTCAAAGCTATACAGATGATAACATGCACTTTGCTGTTCTTAAGACTCTAGAAAAAAGAGATATTAAATCTCCCATGTGGTAAAACTAATCGAATAAAACCAGGGAATATCAAGGGCACTATCTTAATTTTCTGAAAAGATTCTCCTTACAAAAGGTACATCAGATTTATTCCACAAGGAAGTCCTTAAAATTATAGTACATTTGATCTGTTGATTGGTCAGACAAGGAATAAACACACCCTATAAGCAAATGAAGTTGATTTACTGTGACATTTCTTCCATATTAAAAAATGACTTTAGACATGGGTAAAACTGAAGCTCACATGTCACGGATTGACTACATGGATTAACTGCAGCTGCAGTGGATTAACTGCAGCTAATATTTTGTGTTTAGCTTTTTATTCTATTCAGAGCATATACAGTTTTACACTGTATTTGAAATTTTAAAAATAATCAGATATCTTATTTTTACAATAGAATCATAAACACATGTCAAAAAACCTCTGAAATTCTAAACTGAGCATAGTTAAACCCATGTTAAACACTTCACATTTGCCAGCTCAAGGAATACAGTCTCTGCTAACTTTAAGGTTGAAATTTGATTTCAAATGTAATAAATAATTAATATTTTAGAGCTAGAAAATACTCAGGGGATGATCTTTACCAATACTGTGAATAGGGACATTTAATTTGTCCATTATTTTTCTCTGCATGGTTTATAGAAATGAGACATAATTTTAATATTCTACATTTAATATTTCTTCCTACTAAAAATATAAATAAATAAATTCTAGCTTGGCCATTAGGCAATTGAGAACTTAAAGGTTAATTGCAGCATGAGGTAATTTACTGTGACCTAATCAGTATTACATCTGTACCTGTTACTTTTTTCAGTCATCAACATTTGGTGCTTTCCATAATTGCCATAAAAAAAACAAACAAAAAGAAACCAACCAAAAAACCCAACAAAAAACCCCAAAAAACACCAACAAACCAACATAGCTCTAATAATTTTAAAAGTTTTACCAGAAATCTGTGAATCAAGTTGTCAAGGCTATTTGGAATTCAGTATGTGGAGTTCATTGAGAAGAATTTCTTGTCTTACTGTCTTAGCAAAAGAAAATCAATATACTATTTATGTTTGAAATTTCTTGTTCAAATGATTGCAAATTTTCTGACAGAACATAGTCAGAAAACACAAATTCAGTAGCATGTTTTCAGAAACCCATTTGTTTGAAAAAGTTTTTAGTCTACTAGTCCTACTGCTTCTACCAATGAACTTAGGTTCTCAGTATCTGTAGGTATTAGACAACTTTTGTGATCTAATTGTTGTGATTCAATGGTGTATGGATCATAGTGATTCACTGTTGTCTGGTTGTCAAGTTTAGTCTACCAGAATTAAAATGAAAGCTTAGATGACTTGGGAACTCTCTACTTGTTGAAAAGTAACTGCATTCTACGGTCAAATCTCTGACAGTCTAACAATACAAGTATTTTTCTGAGAGGAAGCATTGTTTCATGGAAATTGTATTTTTGTTACTTAGTAGTTCATTTCTATCCATGGATGTAAGAGGATTATGCTATTCTACTGAGGCACTTTATAATTTGGCAGAGTGGGAATGGATTAATTTTGTAGTACCTTAAAATGAATATCCTAAAATTAGTTCAGTAAACTGAAATATTTTTTTTCCTTTTTTTTTCCTCCTCGAGAATAAATATTTTCCTCAGAACTTGTAAACTTTTTAGAAAAATTCCCAAGTAATTCGGTTATTATAAAAACTTACTTCCTCGAAAATATTTAAGTTTTCACTGGTTGTTTGGTTGGTCGGTTGATTGATTGGTTGGTTAGTTGGTTGACTGATTAGTTGATTGGTTTTTGTTGGGATTTTTTGACTGTGATGGAGATATTTTCTAGAAAACATTTCACTGATGTCAATTGTTCAGTCCTAGGTTCGTACATAGAAGAGGTCTCAGTCTGTGGCAGTGACCAGAGATTATTTCTTTTTTTGCTTTGCTGTTGTTGTTGGAACGTGCACTAACTTTACCATTTTATATGCCTATAGTTGAAGTGATGAATTTGGACACTTCATCTTTCATAAACCATGCATACTCATCAGATATGTTTGTACCATAGAGTGCAGTAATGAGTAGAACTCACAAAGTATTCTCTCAGTGAGACAACTGGCAGCTCCGTAGCTTCATTAACACAGTATAATATTTAGGCTTTCTGTTGTGAGCTGAAGTAAATAAATCCAGGTGGACCACTATATCACTGAAACCTATTCAGACTAAACATTGTCTACTTATGTACAGTCAGACAGCTATGTAGATCACTAGATGTTGATGAACATGGAAATACCAAAAATAATTTGTCAAACTATGTATTTCAAATAGGGAGCTAGAATATCTTTATGACAATATTTGTAGGACTTGACACACTGAAACAGGATGAAGGTAGCTAAAAATGTCACAGGCCCTCCTCAACAAAGTTAACTAGATAGTTAACTAAGGAAAAAGCTACTGATTCTGAGGACTTTAGTTAAGTTCGCGGATGAAGACCTGATGTTGGTCTTGGCCTGAATGATGGAGGGAAAATAAGGGTAGCAGAGTTAAGACAGGACTTTCTGGAGGACCAGACGCTGGCAAAGACAATATTACAGAATGTAAGTTGGCTTAATTTACCCTGACAGGATAAGGTTTCAAGGAAGACAGACAATTAGCTTTGTTTTAAAATCACAGTAAATTACCTTGCTCTATCTTCAAAATAAATGCTTCTATGGCATTAAGCAGGACTTCTGATCACAGGCCATCAGCATTCATATAAAGAAGCATATATGTCCATTCTTATTGAAGTCTGAGGTTAAATAAAATTCTGGTAGGGAGAATTTCATGATGATGAACCTACTGAAAGCTTTAGATGAACATGGAGTGTTATTGCCAGAATGTCAAAGGAATAGGACATGCCCTGAAAGAGTATTTATAAAGATACAATAATTCTGAAATATGAAATATATGTTAGAAGTATTATGTTTGATTTTTTTATGCACTGGATAAATTTAGGTGTGTAACAGTGTATATAATTTGTTCAATTATTGGTTAAAATAGTATTACCTGTCATGTTAAAAATAACTTTAATCCAAACTATGCATTATCTGTCTCAGCTGAACTTGTATTTAACTCAAAGCCTTGGAAATGCAAACTTGACAAATAATTATGTGAAATATATGAAGACTGGACATTTCAAAAAGTGAGTGAGAATGAATTGAATATATAATGAATGAATTGGCTTTGTACCAATTTCTAGCAGTGCAATTTGCAGAGATCTCAATACATGAATGTTTGCTAAGATATTAAAACTCCCAGAGTACATGGCTTCCTAAAAAAGAAATGCATTAAATATGAATTGTAGCTAACAAAGTTTTTGGTTTTTGTTTGGGTTAATTTTCGAGGATTTTTTGTCTTTTTTGGGGAGTGGGTGGGAAGGGTGCAATTGTGGGTGGTTCTTTTTTACCCTGCAGCTCTTGGGATCAGCCTTCTAATAAAGTTGGAATTTAGAGGCAATATAGATTGAAATATAATTCAACTTGTGTAGGTTTTATGTAACAAAGATTGATTGCTCAAATTGATCAGTAAGCAGAGGAAAGTAAAATGTCTGTTATTTTTTTTAATTAATATGCATTTGTCAGACAACACTGTCTGTATGCTACCTTTCCTCAATCTAATCTTATTTGTACTTTTGGGAGAAACACTGTGAGAAGGAATTAATTAGATGATATTTTGGTACACTGAACAAAATGCTTCAGAAATATAGCTTTAGTTTGTAACTTGTGAAGCTTAGCTGTGAATAGAGACCATGTAATTGCTGAAAATAATGTATATACTTGCGCTCCATTTGACACTGTTCACTAGATAACAGATCTAAGAGTCAGACTGATGCAATGCTATTCAGCACAAAAACTTCTTTTCAGTCTGTTTGTAAAAATGAATTTAAAGATTGATGCTTCAACTGAGAAATTTACATAAAAAATGGTTAATTATTATCTATTCTTACATTCTGAGAGTATTAGAATTTAGCTAATAGGTCATATGAGCAAAGTTGAAGAACCTTCTTAAGTAAGTTTCAATTTAAAAACCTGAACTCTTCTGCAGTCAAATTCTACTTGATAAAGGAAACTTGCTTCCTGTCTACTTGTATTGATTTTGAACTGAGTTACTCAGTTTTAAGAGGAAACTCGGTCTTAATTCTTCTTAAGAAAGTTATATTAAAAATAAAATTAAAAAAGCTAATAAATGAGCCCATGGACTGTAATTGTTCTTTCTTTGATGTAAAGTGAAAAAAAAAATTCTTTTGCTGGTGCTACTCAAACAGAAAAGAACGAGGCTAAAATAAGAAAACATTGAGACTATCTTGGAACTGGTCCAACTAAAGAAGGAATAAGAGAAGAAGATAACAAAACTGATTTCAGTTATACCTTCCGGCTACGCTTCCTTTCTGACTCAAAACTAAAAGTAGCATATAACAATTTAGTCAAAACCTAATAAACCTAAAAAACAGCAGAGATTAAAATATTATAAAAAACTAAAAAACCAAAACAACACCAAAGAGCCACTACAGTCCACTCTGTTTCCAAATACCTTATGATTTTACTGGAGTGTTTACAAAAACAGCATGCCACCTACATCATACATGGTCATAAACAATTTGTGCTTGGGACAGGCACTGTGTCTCCAGAAAAGCTACATCTCTATTAATATTAAAAAAGAAGAGACAGCTGTGACTGCTCAGTCTAAACTACCATGAAAAACAGAAACAGCACCATACAGAAAGTGACAGTTGATTGAATATCTTGCTGTAAATTATGTATATGATTAAGTTAGTCCTTTATTCTCCTTGTGGCTTCTCTATAAATAGATTGTGATTTCCTCTCATTTATTTTTCATTAAATTTCACTCTGTAAATATCATCAGAAAAGTCTTATTCAATGTATTTGCACAGATTGTTGCAAATGCAGTGTTGCTTCTATATTCTCCACATGACTCAAAGAGATTGTATCCCTTT
The DNA here is from genome assembly GCF_001604755.1 of Lepidothrix coronata. Classification (NCBI taxonomy): domain Eukaryota; kingdom Metazoa; phylum Chordata; class Aves; order Passeriformes; family Pipridae; genus Lepidothrix; species Lepidothrix coronata. The sequence continues at coordinate 4,028,440 of NW_016690189.1, forward strand.
CATTCTTGCTGTCTTCATTTCAGGAATAACAACTGGTAGGTTATATAGCTTTCTATACAAGTCTTTCAATCTGTGGTTCCCTAAAACGAAAGTTAGGTAAAGGAAATATATTTCCTTTTTTAGTGAACTTAAGCTTACTGACCATGGGCTTGTTTTGCTTAGTTACTAAGGGAGAAAATCCACCATCCGTCCAGAGCCCCATGTATCATAGAATGCAAGTTAGTTATTTTCCCCTTACTGTCTATGTTTGGTGGTCCTGCATGGCTGGCCTTCATATTTATCCAGTTTCCCATTTCCTCCCTAGAGTGAAGGTAAATATTTCAGATCAAGAGGCCTTGAAACACTTGGTACCAAGTGTTTTAAAGAGTCGGCTAAGACTACATAAGGCAGGTCATACTCATTTTTCTACACTTCTGGGTGACTCCAAATACTGCTGAACAAATACACAGCTTGTTCTTAAAGAAGCAGAATAGCTTGAGCTGATATAAGTTCCAGCCAATAAATGAAAAGGGTAATAAAATTTTCAGGTAAAAAAAACTTTACAATATAGCACCATAAAGAAAAAAGTCCAACTGTGTGTGTGTGGTTTGTTTTTCTGGGGATCAACACTTCTTAATCATCAGTAAGACATACCCTCAGTTGATTAAGGGTGGCTTGCTGATTCATCTCAGGCACACTTGTTGATTAAGCATTTTCATTTAATAGTACATCTTATAGCGGTTTCCATGGAGAATTGTACTAGACTAATATTAAAATTATCATCATTACTTGGAGTGAATATAACACTAGTCAAAAAGGGTGAGAAAAAACATTAAAATTGTACGAACAGTATCAGGCATATATGCACAATGGCGTCGGTGGAACACAAACAAGGTAAGTAGGGATATACAGATGGAGACAAGACCATACACATCTGAATAGCCTAATGACTTTAGTCCAATCCCACAAAAGAGTCTGAATTTCAAAAAAACTTTTCAGATAGTATTGGCTTTGTGAACCTTTCCATTTTTTGGAGAAACTCACACCAAAATCAAGAGGTAGAAATAAAGATAAATAAGGAATAATAATAAGTGCAAATAAATCTGTGCAGAACAGATGTGTAACATTGGATGTAATACAATGGGAATTAAGGCAAAGATTTCCAGTAAGGCTTCTGAAACTGTTGCTTAGAGACATAAATGGATAACTACATATCTCTGATATACCCAGGTTGTATTTGCATTTATTTGAACCTGAGCAGTTTTTGGTCCAAATTGAAAAGTCTTGTTCTATATCAACAAGTACTTTGTTTTGCAGAGCTGTGAGGGAAGAGAGGTGTTCACTAAGTAATGGTGATGAATACAATTTGTGGCAATAGTTACTCTGAAGTTTAATGACTCTTGTAAAGTAAGGAACAACAACGTCATGTGCCACACTATAAAAATTGACTACCTAACAGCATTTTGATGGGAATTTAGTTCCCAAGAGGATCCTTGATTGCATTTTAGTGTTGACAAGTGATAGTGAGGGACATACCTCCAAAGATTTACATTCATCTTCTTCTACATTCATTTCATCTTAGATATGTATGAAATACATGTCTAAAGAAAAGTAAAAAGGCATTTTGAAAATCCAGTTTTATATGTGATATATTACATCATTTTTGCTTTAAAAAGTTATTTGCCTGTACTAAATGCTAAACTAGATAATTTTAATGAACATATTTATTTTACGTGGTTCAACTATACTTTCACTATCTGTTTCAGTGTTTTGTTTGAAGAAAAAAAAGGTGTAAAAAAAAAGAGAAACAAGAAGATTAAGCTGGAAATTTTTAGCTATAGTAGAGATATTTTTTCTTATTTTTTTTAAATAGTATTGAGTTTTGTTTGCTTGTTTAAAGTCATGACACAATTTAAGACACTTTCATGAGAAATTAATAATTCAGTAATTTCAATGTAATACAGTCATCAAACTGTACAGAAAGCATTCATTTAACACATCTTCTTTCTCTCATTTTTCTTCTTTTCATATGCCACATTTTGTCTAATACATTAACTTTTCTTATCAGATAAAACACTCCTGAAAATTTTCATCTTATCAGATCTTTCATACCCTCATAATTCAGTGCTATTCTTCACAAAAGAGTGGGAGATTATGAACATGCATTTACTTACTTGTGTAACAGGCAACTGAAATATCATTAAAATGAAACTCCACAGAAGGTGTCTATTTTCTGAAAGGATACATAATTTTACAAATCAGGCAGGGGAAAAAGGAAACAAAAACAAGACTAAAAATCATACACTCTCTGATTTTTTTTTCATCAAGTAATATTAATTAAACAAGTTTGAAACCCAGTGATAAAAATACTGAACTGTTACAATTTTAGTTCATTAAATTTACTATCTTGGTGGCAACACATTATACCATGATGCTTAGAGTTCTGTATTTGAAATCAATCATAAGTTGCCTCTTCAAAAATATAGTACAAGCCAAACAGAACTCGGAAATGACCCCAGGGTACCAGTGGAAGGAGAGGAAGGAGGAAGAAATTTTATATGTTGTCCCTTGTAGTAGTCCTTGAGGAAACTGCCTCTTAAGCCTGTAGTGAGGGGAAATAGCTATTACCAACAGCGCTGAATGTTTGGACGGGATCACTCCGAGGGAAATCTACAGGTTTTAAGTAGCCATAAAGAATTGTTGTTCTCATTAGAAATAGATATGAAAATACAGAAATGATTCATTGCTACCAGGATACAATAGGTAAGGTTCACCAGTAAATTTTTTGGAAATTACAGAATCTTCTGCACAGATTCTGGCCTCCAATATCAAACAGAATTTTTCTGCATCCTATTTAAAATGTCAAAGTTCTACTTGTTTATTTTTCCCCCTTCCCATGAAATTTCTTTCATGATTTAGTTATGAATTTTGGCATACAGTAAGAACTACTGTGAATTTCTTGATGATTGAAGATTTAGTGGGTTATTTTGACAAAGGTTTTTTCTTGTCTTCCAAGGCCTGTTGTTTGAAAAGCGGAAGTGGAAATAAATAGAAATAATATGGAAGCTACTCAAACTGTAAACTGTAGATGTTGAGAGAAATAGCTGTAAAGTCATTAAGTAGTTCATAGAAGTTTCTTGTGACTTTTTTGAAAATAATTATTTATCTAGAAAACAGGTCATGTATTCAGACAACACTGGTAAACCTTTCATGATGGAATGATGAGATTTGATCTACCTTGCTTTTTGCAGGAAAAGTGAAATGCAGTATATTTGAAGATGTATGATCAAAACCAATAAATGCCTGAGAGGAAAAGTGTTATATTGTCAGTGATCATTAATAAAGCACCTGAATATCCTAATTCAAAATTATTTATGATATAACCAAATGTTGCTAAGAAATGCTCACCCTTTTTCAAAGTGATTCATAAAATCATAACGTATATGGGTTTGAGGGGAAAAAAAAGAGGAAAAACACCACACAACCTAAATGAATTGTATTTTAAAACTTCAAAATGGTACTTTTAGTGCTTCTTTTTCAATGAGCTGTTTCTAGGAAGAGAGAGGAAAATGTATTTTTCTGTTATTTAGGTGCCTGATACACTCCTGAAATATAAATTTATATTCGCTTCTTAACTAGTAATTATTTAATAATTCATGCCTTACTATGAAGGGAATCAATTTTTCAAAATAAATGTGTAAAGCTAGGTTTCCAAATGATTTTTTACACGTTGACATATGGGTTTTAACACTTAGAAGTACAAAGAATTCAGCAACCTCCTGCAAGAACTTATGGATGCTGGTTAAAGCTCCGTATTTTGGAAAATCTGGCTTACAAATTGTATGTGTAAATTTAGTTCTGGGGCTTGTTTTAAGTCAGTAATTAAAGAAAAGAAAAGGTCTTGACTGATATGTTGCATTGCATAGATATGTATTTTATCCCCCATTTCCCCAAACTAATTTTTTTCAGGTTTTTCATTTTTCTTTCCTGATGTTGTTGTGAAGAGAAGCTTTACTGCTACCCCTATAGTTTGAAATATTTGAAAGGAAAGTAAAAATATGGGGAGCTTCCAACCTGAGATTGACCACTCATTTTTAAAGGAATTTCACATGCCAGATTTGCAGTCATATTCCATCTTACCATCATACCCTATATCATTGGCTTCATGGTTTAAGAACTAACAACTTGCAGAAGGTCTTAGGGAGTTTTTGCTCTTGTGATGTCAACAGGACTTTGCATAAGAAAGACTGTTTTTGAAACATATTTTAAGCATGAAAGATGTATCTAGGTATTTCAACAGAAGTTTTGTGCTTTACTTAAAATTTTAAGATTTTGGCTTGATTATTTTTCTGAAAAGTCAGAAGTGTGCCTAAATCATATGCACAATTCATGCTGGAGTGCCTTTTAATATGCCAGGGCACTGGGCCACTGCCTATGAAGATTTATGAATTGTTATTCAGTTTGATTTTGGGAAAAAAACCCCTAACATTTGAGTGCTATGTTTCTAAAGAAAATCTTGAGGGAAAATGGCAAGAAATTACACTGAGCAGTGCACTGGGAAATGAGGAAGAGGCAAAGAAAGAGCTTCATATGCTGGAAACACCAAAGCCAATAATACATTTCTAAGTTGCTGAACCTAAACTGGATGGAAAGCACTGTCATTCTTAGCAAGATATTGCCATCTACCTATAGGATTGATAGAACTAGTACCTTAAATATGAAAATTACTTCAAGAGTTAGCTTCCTATTGACTGGCAACATGAAAACAGCAGTTCTAGAGAACCCTAACACTGCCTGAACTGGCACCAGGACTGAGCCTTTGGGACTGACTCATCAAGGGCTGGTTACACCTTCCTCTTTTAAATAACATCAAACCCCAATCTTTTAACACAGTTATATTAGTCTTGTTATTATGGGACTAACAAGGTTATCAGTCTTGTGATAATAACCTTAAGGAGCATCAAGGAGGAAGGAATATGTCTTCATTAGAGTGGGAATTCTTTTTGCACTTATCACAGACTGAGGCCTTTCTTGTCACTAGGCCATTTTTGTAGCCATGAAAGTGAAGAAAGAACCGTTCATATCTGAATTCAAATCTTCCTTATGTCCCCTGTATTCAGTTTAAAATAATAACTTTATGATTAGCGATTCTTGTTAAATATGACAAAAGATGAGTTTAAAAGGGACTCCTATGCCAGGGCTGTAGTACACTATTGTCAGTGATGCTACATTTGCACAAGGATTTCTTAATGCATGAGAAGACTCCAAGTCAAAGTTTCAGCATGGTTTTGAAGCAAATTTCCAGACCATCTCCATTTACTGCTCTTTGGTTTGAACTTGTGAGTACCAAGTACTCCAGAGCAGACAGACAAAGCAGGAAACTTGATGCAGAAATCACCTGTCTCCTTAGCAGGACTGACAAAAAAATACCAACAAAAAAGGGTGGTAGCAAAAAAATGTTTTCTCTTTGTTTTATTCATGTCTCGTAAATAGTCTCTTTCAAAGACACCAGAATCTTGAAGGGGAACATAAGAAGGTCCTAACACATCTTAAAAAAAATTAGACCAAAAGTAGAATTGGGAAGACTACTCTGAACAATGCAACTTCAAGAGGAAAGACACTTTCAAATAAATCATGAAAAAGTATCTAAAAATTCCATGATTTTTTTTAATGAATACGGCATTGTATGTTTTTATATTATTAGTAACAGATTTACCGAATAAAGCTATGCTTCACTGAGTACTCCAGTTATTGTTAAGGAAGCCACAAGGAGTTACTGCTGCTGGGGTGAAAAAAAACAGAAAAAAATAACTTGGATAATATGACTGAGCACAGTAAGATCTTTTTTTTTCTCTCGATAGGAATGAAATATAGCCTACAGAGGTTTGTGAAGAGGCTAGGTGCTGTGTCTCTGCAGGGAAACATTAAATTCTGTAAGTATATTGAAAAATATGGAAGATTTCTCCAGTCCTTTGGTTCCTCAGGAAATTAATTGGTCAATTTCCAAGTGCTTTTTCATGTATTTAGAGCTATGTAGCAATGGGCTGCTCTTTTGGCACACTGGCACAGTCCATGAGCATTGATTCAGGATCAGATGACATTGTTGATTCAGCTCCTTTCAGACAACCACTTGTTTTGTAAATATTTTAAAAAGGTACAAGAGACATTTACTGACAATTGGGTGTTAAAGCAGGGTGCAAGTGACATAACTGGAGTTTAATATCTTATTTTTAAACATTGTAAACCTGGAAAAAAAGAAATGTAGGATAATGTAGATCAATCTTGGCAAAACAGTTTTTTATCAATGTAGTGGAGAGGATTTTTGATTCTTAACAGTTTATAGTACGAGTTGCAACAATGGGAGTTATGATTTTGTAATTTTTCTTGCAAAAATTGAAATTATTATCTTGGATATTTTATTGTTACAACACAAAAGGGAATCGTTTATGTTTCAATGTACGTTTTTTTTCCAGAATAAAATATCCTGTGCAGAGGGAATGAGAGAAATTTTCTCATAAAATGAGATTTTTACCATGCATATTTAACACTCTCCCCAAATCTTCGTTCGCGAAGCCTCGCCATGGATTTAACACTCTGCACCATATTGATCTGCTACTCATTTGAAGTATTTTGAGTGCCTTTGTTTATTATTTACATATAATAAATTTACTAATGTTTCCAACTTGAATTGTTCCCTTGAACAGTATGATTCTTACCCTTTGACATTTTTCCCATTAAATTATCTGAAAAAAATTGGAAATGGCAAAATTCATCTTTTCATGCTTAAAAATGATGACCTTCTATTTATCTTTTTTTCTAAACCATTTTATATCTTATGTAAATTCTTTTTTTTTTAACAATTAGCAGGCAGGTTTTTGATGCTAGATACCATATTACTGAAGATAATAAGATTGTAATTTCCTTTTTTTTATTATATGATATCTTTGTGAGAAAATTTCAGACAGAATGTTTTCTCTCAGAAAAGACAAATTTGCCAAAACAAAAACATGTCAAATCTCTTAGGTTTCATAAGAAGAAGAGTTTCCTAGAGCAAAATCACAGAGACAGGCAAATTTCATGAACTTTCAGAGTAGATTTAATGGTCACAACAGTCATAGGTAATGTAGGAAACTCAGATTCAAATCTCTGTTTGGTGTCTGGTTCAGATCAGGGAATTAAAAAGAATTTTACTTCTCGTCTGTTAGCTTCCTATAATTTCCTTTTATTTCCCATGTTAAAATTCAGTTCACACTCTAACATTTATGTTAAAGAATATATGGATGTACTGTGAAAAAAAGTTATGTGGTATTATCCCTAGATAATTGGATTAGAATTTTTTTGTTGGATCAATTAAAACTAAAAATCTGGTAAGGCTTCTCTGACTGCAGTGAAATAAGATGTCAGATGAAATGTTTAATGACAAAGAAAGGAGACGAACACTCAAAATGTTATTTTTCTGAAATATGACCATGTGTTTAATATGTGAATAAGCAGAAACAGCTACTGAGCTTAAAAACACATGCTTTTCAGAACAAGTTAGTGCTGAATGATAATGCTAAGTATTGTCCACTCCAGTTCTACAGAATAATTTTCACTGATTTCAGTAGACTGTCAGGTCAGTTCACTCTCAGCGCTGTATTTCACAACTTGTAAAAAAATTAACTCTTTGAAGCTTCTTAGGAAGGGAGAAGCAAAATTCAAGGATTTGTAATGACTAGCAATTAATTAGATTAAAACATTCATCTTCAACAACTGTGTGATGGAGCATGTGCAAGCACCCTGAAAGAAGGAAGAACAAAATCAATAAAGGACCTGGAACATGTCTTATGAGGAACAGCTGAAGTAACTGAGATTGTTTAGCCTGGAGAAAAGAAGGCTCAGGTGAGACCTTCTCACTCCCTACAACATCTCATGTTACCTGGGAAAAAGGACTGACACCCACCTCACTACAACCTCTTTTCAGGTAGTTACAGAGTGTAATTTACTAATTTCAGTGGCTAATATGTCTTCTGAGAAGAGTCTGAGAAAATAGGTGGATTTTTTTTTTCAGTCTGAGAAGGAAGGGTTAGTGAAGTCTTGCTGCTGCATTTAACTACCTAATGGGTTGTTATAAAGAAGATGAAGGCATTTTCCTCTCAGAAGTACAAAGAGAAAATACAAGAGCCAGCAAGATCCTGAGCAATCTGATCAAACATTAAACTTAGTCCTGGTTTCAGCAGGGGCTTGGATCAGTGGGCTCCAAGGATACCTTTCAATCTACTTTATTCAGTGATTTTAAATTATAGAAAACAATATATATTGAACAGATCTTAACTTTCAATGATTCCTGTTACTGCAATGAGGGCAGAAAAGTTAACATTTAAGAACTCGAAGTATGTTGAGAACCTTTTCTTTCTTTACTCATGTTTTTGCTTCTACACTTTTCCAGCTGTGGCTTTATGTGCTCATCTAGAGGTTTCAGTTCTCTTAAACCATCCTATGTATAAAATTACAAGAGTTAAATTTCTCTTTCATAAAAGAAATTGTGTTTCTTGGAGTGTCAGTTCTACTGAGTATCTCTAAACTCAAATAAAATACATTTCTGCAAGATGGAGCTTTTTAAAGCTTTAGATCTGTATGTATTGTCCAGCTGCACTGGGCACAGCTTACACCTCATAAAGCCATAACAGTGTTATTTCATTTTTTCCTTTGCAGTATGTGTGAATGTGTTTTATTTCTGTTTTTCCATTCTGCTCCATGGGACACGACTGTGGAACAAATATTAGTTTAAATCTACAATGTAAAGGAGAAAATGACAAAAACAGACCAGCAATAAGCTATAATAAACACTGTAATGTGTTTTATGCTTTCACATTGCTTCTGGTTTATCAGCCAGTGAAGTTACGGATAGAATAATATCTGCTGTTTTCAGTGTTGTACTCTATCTGCAGGTACTGCTCAGATGAAGAATATACACTGAAGAGTAGGCAGCTAACAGAATGAGGAGCCACACATAAAAGTATCTCAGAATACCTATTGCCATTTAACCAAATAACCATTAACAAATTAATCAACATTCAGAATATTGCTTAAAATAAGGCTAACCTGAACTCTTTCTTTTTTCCAGTGAACATTAAAAGTGTATTAGCAAGTAAGTGTAACAGAACTAAAAGCACGCGTAAAATATTCTTTGTAATGATAGCATATATAGTTACGCCAAAGAAGACTTCAGTTCTCAGGCATGTTATTGCCTAAAGCCTACTTTTGAGCTATGTAAACTTGAGAAAGACAGGTATGGCAAGAGAAAAATCTTCGTATCTTTCGTGTTGTTCAGCTATCTCTGAGTGATGCTTCTACACACAGACTTAAAACTTCAAGGTAATGATTATTTTTCATGTTGGACATGAAAGCAAAAACATTTATTTGTTTCTTTCACATTTCTTTCTTCTTACATTTACATTTGGCTTCTGCCCTTTATGTTCACTTCCATTTCCTCTTTTTACCTGGTGTCAAATTATCTAGTTCAAGGGTTTTTTTAAGAGGAAAACATACAATAAGGCATACTTTAATTCCTTTAATCTCTATGGAACTGAGAGAAAGGCGGGGGGGGGGAAATGATTGATGTGTTAACATTCATTTAGTATCCAGGTCATTACTACTAAATGAGCTTTAAAAAGACAAAACCCAAGAGCTTAAGCATTTAGGAATTAAAATTAAGAAAATATACATAATAATAAATGCCACTGTCATCTAAAAAAAATAATTCTAGTTTAAAATGGTTTATATATTGTCCTCGCAAAAATGGAGTCAGAATTTTATTCAACACTTTTGCAAGCCCAACACATGCAAATGTTATTGTGTTTAGATCTTGCTAAAAGGTAATAGCTAAAATTATATAGTATAAATTTCACCTTGGTTCAGAAAACACCTTAATAAGATACATTTCACATGGCACACAGTGATCATATTCTAAAATCTAAATAGCAACCCTGAGCAGTAAGAGTTTGGTGCTTAGTAGACAGGAACACAATACTCATTAGGATTCTGCCAGATGTATCTGTGATCACTTCATTGTGCATTGTTTGGAAAAGAAATCTCATAATTTATGAACTTATTCATCCAGAAAATTGATTTCAGGGCTTTTGTCATGGCTGTTTTAATTATTGGAATGAACCCCATGTCAATATTTTCACAGCCTGGATGTGCTTTAATTTTCATTATACTAAACTTTATAAGATTGCATTGACCAAAAATGTATTTTGTATCCACACTCCCAGAAATAGTGAAAAAGCAGCCCTTGGAGTCTTTCTGCTTGTTGTAGTTTTCCATAAAAACAAAAACTAAGATGGGAATGTATGCTGGGGATAAGACAAATAAAATGAGATATGACAGAGGAGTACAAAACAGTTAAAGTGAGGAAAGGTTGTGGGGGTGGGGGAAAGCAACATTCAGCTGAATTGAAAGGTGATATAATTTATAATATATAATTAACCTCTGGAATTCCTTCAAGAGGAATGGCACAGCCTATTAGTGAGATTGAGAACGCAGCTGACTTTAAATGAATCAGATATTTACATGAGCCATGGGACTGTCCAAAAAATTAACCATAGGATATTCTTTTCTTTTTATTATTATTCTGACAGAGTTTCAGTGATTCTGAGTATAAGCAGTCACCCAAGCGTGGGAGTTAAAAAATGCATTACTTCTGAGGAAAAGTTGTTCTTTTTCTTCAATTTTTGTTAGACTTCCCCTAAAGCGTGTAGTAGTGGCCACTTGCAGAGAGAGGATATTGGAATTTTCAGACTCACAAAATTTCTGTTTTCATAGTTTTCTAGTTACATGACATATTTTCCACAAATCACCCAGGAATGGTTTATTTTTGCATGATGAAAACACTGTGCAACCCAGTCACTGTGCAACCATGGTCACCTCAGTCACTGCATTTGCAAAAACAGTCTGCATATCTAACAGCTAAAAAGAACTGCACAACTAATAGTTCCCATACCAATATTCTGGGGACAAACTTAGCTATGAGTAGTTCCTTAAGGCTAAAAGTCACATTGTGCAGGGTGAAACAGTCAGCTAGATCTGGAAATAATTGTGTGATTTACTTCATGAATAGTCCCCAGGTATGAGAGAAAGAAAGACTCCTTGCAACAGATAGGAAACCAGTTTGAGTATCAAGTGGAACTGAACTCTGACAGGTGCATGTTTTGTTACAGACTGCCTTCTCTGGGGGAGGGAAGGGAAGGGAAGGTTTGGGAAGGGAAGGGAAGGAAAGAGAAAGGAAGGGAAAGGAGAAAAGAAAGAAAGAAAGAAAGAAAGAAAGAAAAAGAAAGAAAGACAAGAGATTTTTTCTATTATTTTGGATTCCTATCTTATGCTCACATGTAGAGGAATTGAAATTAGGTTCAAGCAAAACCTAACATCTAGTATCAGTTTCATTATTATATTAAGAATCCTTATATTTTGTAACACTATCAAAGATCTAAGAAGCAATTTAACATTCAAGGTATTTAACTTTTGACTTATTACTTTTATATTTTGTTCCTGCAATCACCTAAGTGTCTCAGATTCCCATCTTAAATAAATAAGTGCAAGTCTGAAGTTTCTCAGATGTGCTTGGGAATTTATTACGGGCTTTTAACTGCAGTACTCAATCTTAACATTTCTTTTACTTCAACAGAGGGTTTCAATTTTGCTTTGATACCTTTCCTACTAGGTCAAGGGAGTTCGATTGAATTCAGGTCATTATAACTTCTAAGCTGTTGCTTAAATACAGCTGAAAAAAAATGTTTTTACTTTTTCTTACATCTCTGTCTCTAAAAGTTTTAGCACTTTAATTTCTGTATAGTGTATTGAATGCTATGGAACAAATTGCTATGGTGACTTTTTTCTATTTTTACCTTACTCAACTGAATGGGAAGTAAGCTTCCTTGACCAAAAAAAAATATAGATAAAACCCCCAGCCTCCATTTCACCTTCATTTCCTTTCTATGACATACATTTAAAAATCTAGGCAATATTGTAGCTTAAGATAACACTTATTAAATCATTTTTGTGGAAGTTAATTTTGCTACTTGTTTAAAGCTTTCAAACATTAATCTATGCCTGAGTGATCAAACTTGGGTAGCATAGTTTTAGATTTCAGTTCTGAGTTTGGGGGTTTGGGGTTAATTTCAGCAGATTTGAGAAGGGGCCAAACCATACCGAAAGGGAAGACAAATTGATCCCAAAGGGGAACCCACTCATCCCAGAGGTGGAAGGGCAAACTGACCTGACAGTGGGCCAAAAGAAGGACCAATAAGATATCCTATAAGATAACCAATAAGATAGCAAACTCTTGCCTCAGAGGTGATCCATGCAAAAGTCAAGCTAGTCACTTGACCCTAATGGGAGTCCAAGGTCTCACACAGCAGTTGTGCAGGATTCAACCTGCATGGGAAAGGAAGAGTACGAGAGAGAGAGGTTCCATTTTGGTAAAAAATTAAGTCCATCTTATAACATGAATACACAAGAAGACATAGAACATCCTACTTTGAGCAGCCTGCTTTGATGCTGTTAATTCCTGTTTTTCACCTGTAACAGTCAATAGGTGATGCTGTTTCCTGTACTTTCAAATCTATTCTATTTTCCTAGACTTTTTTTCCAACAATAAATTGCCTTTACAGTGCCTTGTGTTTGCACTTCTCAGTGGTATCTCAGGATGTCTCTGGTTTCTAGGTACCCTGGGTGCACTTCAGAGGCCAGCTGAAAGTATCAAAGGTGCTTCTGGCTCCAGTGCCTGGTTCTCAGGCTCACAGTTCCCAGGGTGGCAGCCAGTGTCTCTGTAAGTACTTTCAGAAGATATTTTCTTCTACTCAGTAATTTTCCCCTTCTTTACAGGCCACCCTTACAGCTGCTCACATCAGTGTTCTCCATGGGCAACAGTATCTTCAGGGTATGTACTGCCCTGTCATGAAGAACTTCCTTCACTTCCTGCCTTGCCATTCCTTTTTCCCAGCATTTACCAGCTTTTTTCAAACATATTTTCCCAGAAGTGCCCCCACTTTAGCTGTGGGCTCAGCTGTGCTCTGTGGTGAGTGCATTGGAGCTGTCTGAAACCAGCTGTGACCAACCCAGGGCAGCCCCCAGCTCCAAGGAACCTACATACATACGTACATACATATATACACACACATATATATACATATATACTCAGTGCCTTGGTCTATCAGCTTTTGATTACTGAAACTGCTAGAGAAACTGTATTCCTAAAGAACATGAGGATCTAATTCAGTGTATTTACAACAGGAAAACTAGTTTATTACCAATATCATTGAAAAAAATAGAAACCCACACCCATATACCAATCAGGACCGCTTTTGTCTACTTCGTGGTTGGTTCTGGCAAGGTATTCTGCTCAGGTTTTCCTTATCACATAATGCACTGTAAAAATTCCAATCCTTGGAACAATTTTTCTTTTAACTTATGCTATGCATCTTACAGTTTTTGGTTTTTTTAGCTTCTTAGCCTATCACCAGAAAAAGGTACCTTCATTATATTTTTTAAAAGCAGTTTGGTTTACGATGAAATTCAGAAGTAAAATCTAGACAAAAAAACCTGTTTGCCATGTATGACTATATGTATGCAAAGTGCTGTTAGCTTGTTAAATTATGAATGACACTGAAGATACAACATACCCTATTAATATATTATCACTTTATGTGTTCACTTGAACAAGACTTGACATTACATTCCTGACTTCATAGTGTATCAAATCCCATTTTCGATATTATTCTACTGATAATTGTGTACTTCCAAACTATGTTCCTCTGATGTTGTGACCCCATTTTAGAGTAAGGATTTCATAGCTATTTTTTAAGAAAGTAAAGATCCTTTTCTAAGAGTGACATCATTGAACAAAAAGTCTTGTATAGTGCGAACTACTTAATGTCACATGTAGTTCAATCAAATTAAGTATAGAGATGTTCTTTTCAATTGATGCAATCTCTTGTTGCAGAAAGCCAAGAGAGATTAAACAGTTCAGTGTTTTGCTGTCTTCCATTTCTACCTTTGCATTCCCATTTTTTGTAAAAAGGTAAATGTAACTGTGAATAGTTTTCTGTTTAAATGTAAACTGTCCTTTCTAAGTCTAATCTATCTCTCAGTAAAAAAAAATAAAAAAAATCTGCTAACAGTGATTTACTGTGGGAAATGCATGAGAAGTCAGTTAGAGCTGAACCATTTGTTATTTGCTCAAGCATAAGTGCTTTCAAGGGTTTTTTTTAAAGTATTTTTCTTTATTTTTGTTGAACAAAACAAGATTTGTAATAATTAAATCCTATGAAGTATTAAAAATCTCAACGGATAGATATATCCTGCACAGAAAAATAAGAAATTTTACTGCCAGTTGACTCTAATGACAATGTAGACACTTCACAGTTATTTAGAAATAATCATATGTTCCCTGTCATAGTATGGTATAATTATGCTGTGCAGGTCAATTGACAGTCTGTTGCTGTAGTCAAGGAATAAGATAAGTCAAAGTAAGGCAAAAGTCCCGTGGTTTTGTCTGCTGTTAACTGTCTCAGACTGACTTAAAATATGATCTGTATTTTATATAGCTATTACCAAGTTCTGTCTAAGCAACTAATTCCATACATGCTCTGAATATCCTGTTGTCTAGACTATTCTCGAAAGTGATTTAAATTTCTCTGTTTTATTTTGCTGTAAAATGTCTAGTTTCTTGAGACAGTTACAATATCCCCACCATGTTAACCATCACTGCCAGCTGAACACAATAAGTTCACGCTCCCCACTGCTTACACAGTGCGCTTACCTCTCCCTTGATTCTTTGGGTATCTCAGATACAGGGATGGAAAGAGAAGGAAAAGGTGTCTTGTCTCCCATTGCTTTCTCACATTTATATGTTGTCTATGTGTAAGTGGCCCAGTGTAATGTGATGGTTTTCATTAAACTGGGACATGTTTTCTCCAAAGTGAAATTAGGGAGCACCATGAACAAGGTAACCTTTATTGGATGAATAATTATTTCAAAGATAAAGTTCAGTTGGCCAAGTGATCATATGAAAAGCATCAACAACTTTTACACAACCAAAAGAGTAGATGTATAATGCATTCACATCAACAGGGCATCTAAATCTTTTAAAATTCTCCCATTCTCATATACCAGTAAGGATAATCTATTAAGAAAAGAAACACACACTTTACTAAAATCTAGTAATCTAATCATACACAAAAATAGAGGATTGAGAAAACACTTGTGACATATTTCACTACCGTTTATACAGTACAGTGAAGTAGATGAACAAATAAACATTCTGACTAAATATCAAAACAGGTTGTCTGAAAAAAACACTTTGAAAACCAGAATATTACTTTGGAAATTGAAAAGATTTTTATGTTGATATCACTGCCAATTTCAACCATTCAAAATTATGAGTCAAACCTTAAACAACCATAGGATCTTCCTAAAACTAGAAACACCAAAAAAAATAGTTTGTGTTTCTTTTTACTATCCCTTTGCTTTCTGACATCATACAGATTACTTGTTTAATTTTGTCAAGGTTTTATAAACAAGCATTTAAGCTTGAAGCTTATCTTCTAAAATAAAGGTCTCCTGCTGACATGATTTAACCTGAGACAGCACCTAAGTACCATGCAGCTGCTCAGTCACTCCTCCCATGCCCCTAGTGGGATGGGGAGAAGAATCTGAAAAATGTAAATCCCGGAGGTTGAGAGAAGAACAGTATAATAATAATAATAATAATAATAATAATAATAATAATAATAATAATAATAATAGAAAAATAAAACAAAAAATGAGACAGGACTAGTGATGCACAATACGATTGCTCACTACCCATTGGCCGAGTCCACACATGAGCAGTGATTGACCCCCTCCACTTCTACACTGAACATGAAGTTCTGTGGTCTCGAATACCCCTTTGTCCAGTTTGGGCATTGTCCTGGCCATGCTCCCTCCCAGCTTTTTGTTCACCTCATCACTGACAGAGCATCGGAAACTGAAAAGGGTAAGCACTAGTGAGCAACAACTCAAACATACAACAATGATTGGACTGGATAATCTTAAAGGTCTTTTCCAACCTAAACAATTCTATGATCAGTGTGTTATCAACATTATTCCCATATTAAATCCAAAACACAGCACTGTACCAGCAGCTAGAAAGAAAATTAACTCCATCCCAACCAAAGTCTGCTATCTCTTAATTGCTGCTGCAGTGGCTTTATGAAAAGACCAAATATGTTGTTATATATGAGGGCTGGGAATATAGCCATTTGGCAACTTTGAAGACATACATTGACAAAAGAAATCATAAGAAAATGCATTCTTAAAATAGTTCACACTTAATTTTTGGCAGAAGATAGACTCAAAGCTGTTGCAAGGCTGACTCCTTAATCACTGGGGAATAGTGAAAGCAGAAGTCAGAAGTGATGGCAACTTTATAAAACTAATGAAGGACTAATTAGGCAGTAGATAGGCAAACTAGTAGCAAGGAATCTAGATTAGACCAACAATCTTCATGTCATGGTCTTGCATTACTTCAGTTTGCTCCAGCTGATGTCACAGGGACCTGTGAAGTCCCTTCCCCCAGCAGATGCTGGACAGTCCGTAACATCAGCCTTACTGCAATCAGCCTTGCTTCACCCAACATACACTTCCCTTTCAGATTAAATACAACAAAAATGATGTGTGGCAAATGAGGCAAACTCTCCTGCCTAAGTTTCCTCCTTCTTCCTCCTCCTCCGCTTTCACTTTATTTGGACCCTTTTTACACAGCAAGTTATAATGATATAACAACAATGTAATTTTTCAATACAAATTTTCAGGCATCAGCTAAACAATAGCTCAGTTTTACAGCAGTATGACAGAGTATAGCTATAGAATATTGGACGGAAAGATAAGACTTTAGGCGGTAAGATCTCTAAAGACAATTTCTCATACTGAGAATGTACAGAATCTCGAAAAACTAGGTCTTGAATATATCATTGTTTCTAGATGGTATTGTAATAGAAATAAGAGTGATACCAAAAATCAAAATCATACACAGGAAAAAGAGACCATTCAGTCATTGTTTTTTTTCCATGCCGTTTTACTTGAAGACAGCTGTTTGTTTTTTGTTGTTTTTTTTTGTTGTTTGTTTGTTTTTTGTTTGTTTGTTTTTTGGTTTTTTGTTTTTGTTTTTTGTTTTGTTTTTGTTTTTTTGACAATCAAAATTTCAAAGATGAAAACTTTGGGAAAGCATTTACCTTTTAGTGTTGTCTCTAGATCTTTTAAAAGTTCTGTGAATGGATGACAGAAATGAAGGCAATCATCACAATCAGTATGGGATATCATCTTGATCCACAGTGTCTGATACCTGTGTATAACTTGTAATTACAGTCAGCTCTATCACTTGGAAAGCCACTTACATGTGAATAGATACAAACTCCCTTTTATTACTATCTTCCAAACTGCAGAAAATATTAAAGAATGGGACTTCTCATCATATCTAAATGTACATAAAAATAATGAGAATGTCGATTAATTGACTATATGTTTTAACACTTCCTCAGAGAAACATTGCCCTATAGTAAAATAAAATTTCATTACAAATAAAAATAACTGAACAGAAAAGTAAAATTTATGAACAACATAATAGAAGGGTAAGATCTGCTCTTCTAGGCTGAGGGCCTAAGATCCTCATTGTCTTGGGACAAAGACTCTAATTTATCTGGTTTCTGTTTCACTTTACATGGTCTTTTATCTCTCTGTTCTTCCCCCCATTATTTTCTGGGTTGTCTTGTCATTCTGTTTACCTCACATGCAGACAGACTTCTCCTTTCTCCCAAAGTTGGAAAATTTTGATTTTGTTATTATTTATCATGCTAGTTGTGCTAGTGTTTTGAAAGGGCAAAGGAATAAAAACTTCACAAATGAGATTATTAGTATTATATCAAAGCTGTGAGAATGACAACAGTGGACAGATTCCTATTAACATCACAGTCAAATACCAGTGCAGAAGCTTTTTTCTGTGAAAAGGCTGATGTGGCAACTGGGTAATGGATAGATTAGCGTCACATAGCTGCTATTACAGTCACATTAGGACATAGAAGTTGCTACATTATGTCTGAATGAGTTTTAAATTGGTCAGTACCCATGACCGCTAATGAATTCTTTCAAAATCACATAAATCCAAGAAGCATTATTTAAAAATCTCAGTACTAATAATCATACTATCTCTTCAATGATAAGAAAAAAAGTTTAATTTCACTCATTTTTTTGGAGGTGATTTTCCTGGTACTGACAAATTAATGTTAGTATAAACTTTATGTCAAAATATAAGACATCAGGATCCTGTGGTTTACAATATTTTAGACTGAAAATATCTTAGGGATCAAATTCTGGCTACTCCCCAACCACAGTCATAGAAAGGGCTGTTGGAAGAGATTGTGAATTTATCAAATCTATCCAAAACCAAAATAGATTTCAACTATGTTATGGTTTCAGATATTTTTATAACCTGCTTTCCAGATCTCCAGTGATGGAGACATCGTGATCTCCAATGTTTAAAATCTACAAAATTATTTCATCCATTATAAACTGGAGAGATAGGAGCGTTTTGAGATACATCTGTTAAATAAATGCCAGTTTATTTGAGCTGCCACTTCTCAAGTTTATGGAAAAAAGAGCTACAATTCTATGAAGACTTGACTCTAAAAAAGAACCCAAACCCTTGTTATTTTGATGATAATAGTAAAGTGAACTTTCCAGGTATTTTTACTAGATTATTTTACCTGTTTTCTTATGGAAACAATGTTTATGTAGTCATGTTATTCTTAATGTCTGCATCCACTAAAGTATGAACCCATTTTCCAATTTCAGTTCACATGTACAAGAGTGGTGGGATGTTCTAAAAAAAAAAGAAAATATTGGAAGTTTTCGGAAATTAGGTAACTAAATAAAGGAAAGAAACCTTATTAAGGCCGCTTCAGTGGGGAAAAACTGTAGCATCAGCTGACACTGGAGAGTGTAGATACACGGCAGCTAGAGACTAATGTGGGAAAAGTTTTAACTAAAGTTCATATTTCATTAAAATCTCAATAAATTAATTCATCCTAAGATAATTAATTTATTTATGTGAGGAAACAATTCTCAAATCATTGATAGAATGATTTTTAAGGCAAGTTTTGAGCTTAGACAGTATTTCATTTGTACTTATGCCTTGTATAAGTATATTATTTAAAAATAATTAGTTGTTAATGTTCAAAGATTTTTTTTCCCCTTCATAATTCTCCATTTCTATCCTTGATTATTCTCCATTTCTATTCCCTGTCTTTTCTTGTTTCCTTTCAACACGTCTGAGATAGCGCTATCTGCTCCAGGTATGAAAATTTCCTCCCACCCTCAGGCTACAAGGAGCTGTTTTTAGGTTCAGTTAGGCTATATAACTTCCTTGAAACTGCCATGACCTATTCAGTGACTGGCTGTAGAGCTGAATGACTGGAGACACAGCAGGAGTAAGCTTATCTAGTTTTTTTAGTTGGGATTAGGTGGAGTCAGCCACACAGAAAATCTTTTCAGAAGTGCTTAGCTTCCCTTTCTGCCCCAGATATTATTCCTTCTCCAATCTTGAAAAAATCCATACTTGAAAAAATAGCACCATTGATATACTTTTCACCAGCGTTCAGAGACATAGGACTACTACTTATTTCAGTGCATTGTAATGGAAATTACTTGGTCCCAGAGGGCACCAAAAGGCCATGTGTGTGCTGAACAACCTCACTTGGGACCTGTCTTTGGATTTGTGGGCTCCATTTAAGTGAAGTCTTGACACCCCCACCTTCCCAAGTGATGCTGTAAGTACACATGTTCTGCTACCTACTGTTCTGCCCTCCTGGCTGGACTTATTGAATGGGGCTTGGACTCAGTGTATGTGTAACCTTATCTCTGTTCCTGCCTCTAGGCCAGTTTCCTGCCCCTTTTGACGGGTCTTCCTGGATGGGCTGACTCTTTGCCTTGTCTTGTCTGGATTGGTCACTTGGACCTGTTGATAGCACCACATCGGATCAGGCACCATGGGACTGCAGCCTGTGGGAGCATCACTGCCCAGCCTGGAGTGCTGAGGTAATCATGGTTTCTGGCTCATCTCCATCTAAGAGCAGCCCCACTCCTGATGTTCCCTGACAGCTGGGATAGTTTTTCTGAAAAATTATTTTAAAATTAAACATGTATAAATTAAATACACAAGCACACTTTTTTTTTTTAATCTGTTAATGCTAGTAGGAGTTTCACTGAAATATTTAGGATAAGAAGTGCTTAGGTATTAAAAGAACTAATTAGTGGTTATGTATCATGGGATTTCAGTTTTTTATGTTATTGAAATACTCTAACTGATGGCAATGGAACTAAAAGCAGCTGTTTTAACTATGAACTTTTTCTTTATCTGTAATGAAGCTTTAAAGCAGCCAGCCATATTGCTTGTGTAAATGTTTTGAATAAAATCATCAGTACCTGCTAGGATGAGCCTCAGATTAAGTTTCTCCTAACATCTGGCCAAGAAACAGTATAATATAATTTAGAAAGAAAGTGCTAATCTAGTGCTATATTTAATTTCATATGGCATCTGATGCATAGTTCTGTCACCGAGAAAAATGGTATAAAAATATCAGAATTCAGATACAACTCAGTCTGGTCTCTTTAAACTTCAGGTCGATTAACATATGAATGTGAAAATGGGATATGCAAAGTGACTGATACAGTGGGTTCCCTGAAAAATTCGACAACTTTTTCCCCAGGAGCCACATTATTTTCCAATAGCTGGAAGAATATAATCCTTAATGAGAAAGGTGAATAAAGTTTCAATATTCTTTAGTTTAACTTTCAGGGGAACTAAGATGAAACTGAGACTGGGTCTCATTTCCGTCCTGATTAGCTGTTAGTTACAGAGTCCCCAGCTCAGATGTCCTACTGTCTGTATCAGACCAAATTGTTTGATTGCCATCTAAATCTACTATCTAGGTTAGAAATGAGTATTTTACATATTATGTGACTGAGAAAACGAAGTGTCACATGATCTGGGACAAGAGTGACTGGGATACCCACGTTAAGAACAGAATTTTACTGGTATCTCAGATTAAAAGATAAGTATTTAAACATCTAGTTTATATTTTCTGCTTGCCATGATCTTGTTTTTGACTCTCCCCCCTCCCTTCCTCCCTATTTTCCAGCTTAAACTGTCTCCACTTGGCTAGGATGGGAAGCAGAAGTGCTGAAATATCTAACCTTGTAAATCTTCTAGCCCAGCTGTGGAGAATCAAGTGGCTTTAGACAGTTGGAATATGGTTCAAAAGAGCATCCACAGTTTTTGGTGTTTTTCCAAGTGTTGAGAAATTTTGTGGTTTACCCATCACTCTTTATAATATATTAGAGAGTAAACACACTCCGTCAATGCATAAAAATTATATGAAAGTAAATCTACTCCTGACCTGCTGTCCACTTATAGGCATGACTCTGACTGGCTTCAACAGGAGTTTCACGTAGAGACTGCCTTCATGATTAGACATCTGCGATGCAAATGACAGAATATGTATGTTTTTTCTCTGGAATCAATTACAAGTGAGAAAAGAAAACTGTGAATATAACAACTTTCCCATGGACTGAAATTATACAGCTACTTCGATCATCTATGCAGTGTAGTTCTACACAAAAGCATAGCAGAAGAAATGCAAAATTAAAAGGTATGGACAAATGAAGTTTGCCCATGACATATGATATTTGAAACCAGAGGAAGGGACAAGGGGTACAAAAAGCCGCTACTTCCTTCAGTCAGAGAACCTGTTAGAGAATCTGAGAACAATACTCTTAGACTGCCCTAGAAACAACCTGTAAGAATAACTACTGAGTTTGTGAATAACAGTGAGACAGACCTTCCCTGTCTGGTGCAGTGGAAAAAAAATTACTTCTTTCATCCTGATGCTATGCATGTAATGAAAACTTAACACCAAAAAAAGGTGATTGTCATGGGTGCTGTGGCTCTATGATGTTGTGCAAAAGTGAGGTATGCCCTTGCATATGTTTTCTCCGATTTCATATATAATGTTTCATCTTAATCACGTCATCTTGCCTCAGGCTTGTATTCTGACAGTAGACTTGAGACTCTCTGCGCTCCATGATTTACCTGCACATGGAAATTGAAAAGGGAGTTACAAGTAGATTGTAGTGATTTGGAGTTTCTGTTCTTAAGTATTTCTGTTCAAAGCTAATTTCAAATTTCATCACCAAATCTTACTAAATACAAAAGTTTGATAAGTCATATTATTGACATTTTAACAACATAATAGATTTTAATATCAAATGTAATTAAAAATAACAGTTTAAAATAGCTTAACCTGATCAATTAGGTACAGCTTGATTGGGGTCAGAATTTAAATTCAGATAACACAGCTCTTCGTGGCAGTTTGTATTGAAACTTAACTCCAGTAACTTAACTCTTTGCAGTAGCAAAGAACACTTACTTCTCCTTAAAATGAAATCATATATGCACACTAGGTAGCTGATATATGGATCAAAGGGTGTAAAAATGGTTAATACTGTTCACAATATTACCTCAGTGTTATGAGTGCAAAGTTAGATGTTATTTTATTTTCTTTATCCTCAGGTACTTAGATTAGATCTTACTTCTAAAGACATGTCAGTAGGTAAAAAGTAATACAAAATATGTTTTACAAAGATGCTTGGGTTGCCAAGTTACTGAATTGAAACAAGATCATAAAAGGAATCAGGAGCTAAGCCTATGGGAAGGGAGAGATGTTGGCACATGTTATTTTAATTTAATTATGTTGAAATATTTATATAGAAACTGCAAGTGACATTCATAATCAATGACAAATTTACAGACTGAAAGTTGCATTTTTAATGTATTGATTAACTTTTATTGGAGTATATATGAAGTATTAATAATTTGGACATGATCTGTTAACCTGGAATATTGGTTAAAGTGACGAGACACTTCAAACTGACTAATCTTATTTACATAGTTGATAGATTTATAGAATATCATGACATAAAGATGATTTGGCTGGCCTGTGGTTGATGCTTTGATGTAGTTAACCAGCAGTAGAGGACAATATTGTTCAGTGATGACACTTACGATGACACTTCTTTTTGGCTATTAGGAGTCAATTTTGTTGCTCTTGTGCTACGCTTCATCCAGATCAGCTTGACAATTCTGCCTTGCATAACCTAAAACATGTTTAAATCTGAAAGTGTAGTTTGATTTCATGCAGCATTCTGATTTTTAATTCCTCCTACGTATTCCCAGAAAAGACTATAAACACTGAGATTTTTCCCTGTTCTGCTCCCTGTGTCTATGACTGTCAATATGATTGCTTACCTTAGATTCACTGAAGAAGAAGTATTGAGAACTGTTAACTTCAGCTATGGCTTTATAATCCTTAATTAGATAAATTAGAGTGATATTTTAAAGGAAAATAGAGGAACTAGCCTGCGTAATTGAGTTTCACACTTTTACATAAGACAGGATGGATATCTTCAAACTTATTTAAAAAGAGATTTAGAATACAAAGGCATATCTTCAAATTCCATTATGCTATTTTAAAGATGTTTGTCAAGTCAGAATGGAGATTTAGACCTGAATGTATTTAAAACAAACAAAAAAAAATTACCTAGATTAATGCTCACTGCAAAAGCTAAGCTAATAATCTAATAGTGAGAACATGCTTATTTTTAAAGTAATCAGTTTTGCAATGTATTTTGTTAATTTTGATGATTACAACTGGGTGTTTCTTGCAATGAACAGCAACAAATAGCTAAGAAAGGCAGTCTATGAACTTCTCATAATTGTAGTGTCTAATGGTCACAGTTTTTGTCTCATAATAGCCTATGAAATGGACTCATATTCTTTTTATCATAGAAGAAGATTAAGGTACATCAATTACAATCTGGCACAAAATGACATTAATTCCTGTGATGATAAACTAAATTTTCTTTCATCTAAAATAAAAATAAAATCAAATACCTTTTCATTTGTGTATGATATAGATTTATTTGAACAGTTCTTCAGAACACTTCTTATGGACTTGAAAGTGAATGTATCAAGGTGCAGAAATACTACTAGTCATATTTTTTTAAGAACCAGCTGAAAATACAGAATGATACAAATATGTGTAGAGGTGAATAACTTACAGGTCACTTCCCAGAAGAAGTAAATTCATATAGTTGATACACTTCTATGAAAATTATCAGTCCATCAATACTGAATGATTACCTGGAAACACAGCTGTCATGTTTATACTTTCACTTAAAACATACTCCAGTGTGGAGGAGACAGCATAGGACAGTCAGTAATTGATTGCTCAGGATGCCGTCTGGAGATATGAAGGGAAATACCTTCAACCTACATCTCTTGCCCTCTGCATGTTCCTGCAGCTCCTACATTCTCCCATGATTGTTGTAATTCTAGGATGAACTTTTATGAATACCTCCTGTTGACGCATTTTTGTTGACATTAATAATTCAATGTTCAGTAGAACTGAGTAATTTTGATTGACTTTGGGATGGGGTACTGAGTATTCTGTTATATGAATGCAGAATGCCAAAAAAAAATGTATAAGGCTCAGGAATATTGTGCCTGACAGGGAGATGATTTCCCACATAGATTCGGAATTAGAGACATTTAAAATGATAAATAATTTATTAAAGTTTCTTTGTGTAATTTATTAAGCTGTCTTTATGTACATATTTATGAACTTATTTAAGAACAGATAAGGTAGCAATATTTCTCATATAAGAGAAATACTGCTGTGCATAATTTGCCATATCTTAACAAAATACCTGTTTTTTTTACCTCCTGACCTTTTCTTTACCTCTGGATTTCTCTATACGTTTTTTTCTTTTCCACCCGAGTGAACATTTAGCTTTTTCTGCCTTTAAAGTATTTCTCTCAAACTTGCAAAGCAGGATGTTAATGTCAGAGTGAGCTGTTTTCAGCTTCTTTACACAAAGTAAATTTCAGTTCTTTTTAACAGTCTTACAGGATTAGAAGCACACAACTTTGGAAACTGCTCAGAAAGTGAGTTAAATGAGAAAACAGCACAAGGTAACTCAGTGGATTTGTCTAAACAGCTTTCCTCCTTTGAAAGGATTTAATTTTACTTCAAGCAGAAATGAGAAGTGTTTGAGACATCTAAGGTCCCAGGGGAGCAGAAAAACTAAAGACTAAAACTAATATATCTTTTCAAACTGTTGGCAATGACTTCAAGAACAATGCCAGGAATGATTATTTGGAGACTGAATCAACCTTTCACCACAGAAGAGGCTTGCAGTTTATTGGTATTATGCTTCTAGGGAGTCACAGCTAAAAACTATAACACCATGTCGTACTTAGCCAAGGAATGAAGTAAAGACAATCAGTTCATTTTGTTTCACTTGTTTTCGTTTAAAACAAATGTCATTCATTAAAATTCAATTAATAAATGAGGTGATGGATTACTACCATACTTAATCATTTTCATTTCAAAGCAGGACAGGTACCCCTTACCCTACTCTTAAGTGTAAGAACCATGTTCTATAATAAACCAATTTGGTCTACTTTTCAAGTAGATTAATGAAGCTGCCACTGCATCCTCCCCAGACAAGACTTACCAATTTGCTTTTTAGAGTCTAATTTTCTTATAATCACAAACTAATTTAAGAAAGTTCTCTATCGGAGGAAGCATCTGAAAATATTAATATATTTTGCTGTGAATTCTATTACACAGATTGTACATGCCTTAGGAAGGACAAACTCAACAATATGATAGCATGTTTCTATAACTCATGTTTTTGACATGGTATTATCAGTGTCCATAGTAAGCAGTCCCCCAGCAGTCCACTTTTCAATAGGAAATGCAAAGAACTCTAATGTAGGGATAAGACAGAGAAGTGTTCATGCTTTCCAATTTGAAATTATTTTCTTTTGGAAGCCTGTGAAATAAGAGGCATAGTTTTACCTTTTGTTACAGTCAAAATCTTCCAAATATCAATTTGAACTTTTTAGTGGTGTTTTTCATCCTTCTTACATGCAATAGAATGAGCATCTCACAGAGCTCTGTTTTCAGCCCCACAAACAAAATTTTATTCATAATTCATTTCAGTAACTCTACTTTTTTTTTCCCCTGAAATTTATCATCTATAGAAAAGTTATAAATCACAGATTCTGACAGGGAAATTGAATTACAAATTTCTAGGACCACGGAATAATACCTGACTGTCCATAAATATTTTGCCCAAGTTCAAATGCAAACAAATATCCAAATAATTTAGGAAGTGTATTCCTAAATTATTTTTCTAGTAGTGGGTCAATGCAATCCAGAATAAGACCTATGACACAAGGATGTAATTTTATTTTTATGATGACAGAAGACATAGATATTAGTTAGACAAAACAATTTAAATTTATTCAGCTGAATAACCAAAGATTCAGTCTAATTTAAGACTTACAAACTCAAACAAGTAGCACTTTAGAGTTTTTATCTTCAAAAGTCCAGACTTCAAGGAAATAAGGAAAGTTGTTTTTACTAACTTAGCTGAATCAATTGGGTTGAGAATATTAGAGAACTAAATTAATTAGGAATTTATTTAAAATATTAGTGATAAAAGGACAATTAAAATTGGTATCTCAGACAAAGAGGTCATACTGTAGGACAGGACTTCCGGCTCAGTTGGATAAACAGCTGCTTCAGAAAGTATATAAGCAACCAGCAGAATCTTAGAGGTCAGGAAATTTAGAGATAAAATGAAAATATCCAGAACTCAAGTCTGACTCAACTGAGTCAGACTCTGCAAAAGAAATTAAAAGAAAAGCCTCTTTAGGTGTAAAAATTGATAAAAGAGCAAGGAAAACCAAAGTGAAACAGAAGTCCATTACAGCAGAGATGGATGTAGCTGATAATCTGTAAGTACCCCTAGAA
Organism: Lepidothrix coronata; assembly: GCF_001604755.1. Lineage (NCBI taxonomy): Eukaryota > Metazoa > Chordata > Aves > Passeriformes > Pipridae > Lepidothrix > Lepidothrix coronata. The sequence goes on from NW_016690189.1 coordinate 4,055,373, forward strand.
ATAGATGAATACTTTGCAAAAGATTTGTATAGATATGTCAACCATTATTTCAGACAAAAGTGAAGAATTGAGAGCTACACTTAACCATGAAAACTCAAAGAGAATAGTGCACTCAAGCTAGTAAATTCAAGTAATCTATATCACAGAATTTCCGAGAACTGTGAGAGAAAGTTGCAAATGTAGAATATCTGAAAAATTGACTTAAGCAGTATCTCAACATAACAGTCTTGTTCTCTGACTATGAAAGAGAAAAGATGGGGAAAGTGGGTTGAAAGGAAAAGATTTGTCTGGTCTCAGTATGACACAATATTCCTTAATAACGAAAAAATAGTAAGTAAATTGAAATAAAGATACAAGTTCTCTGCAGATAAATTGCATTGTATTAACTAACATCTTACTGCTCTTCTTATGGATGGTTAGTTCCAGCCAATTCAGTATGTAGGTGAGATAGTGTCCAGCATAGCATTTTATGATTTTCTATGTCCTTATTCCATAACTTATCTTTCTTCTGTTATATCAGAGTCATTTCTCATTAAACATACCTGTTCTTCTCATAAGTGCACTTGTCCTAGTTTATAAAATCCCTAGGTATTTTTACAAAACATATTGGACTAAATACTCAGTGAAGAAAAGACAAATGGAGAAGCCACATATAGCTGTTTTGTGTCTGACATACTGGATCCAAGTCTAACTAGAATAGTATATAAGTGATCAACATAAATGAATGTTTTAAACTAGCTAATTACTCACATGAAAATTTAGAGTTGATATTGAAATTTCACCTTTATCCAACTGTGATAGATAGTAATCTATAAACTTTACATTATGAACTAATAAACATTTACTGCAGTTTTCATTTGCTTTAGTGATCAGTAACTGGTTCATATAAGAGAACAATTGTGTTACCAAGAAGCTTAATTTATATGTGTTTATTTGCACCCGCATTAGAGAAGTAGAATGGAAACAAATAATTACAATTTCTCCATCAGCAAGTGAGAAGTTCACTAACTATAACACACATAATTATAGAAAGTTTTATTGCAGAAAACCACAAGTGTTAACTTTTGCAGGGTAAGTTTTGTTATTTACTTTCCCGACGTAAAACTGTAGTGAGGCCTCATTCTTGTCTTATGTGAAGTTTTAGGAAGATGCATGAGTTCTTTTCATGCTTACTTGGCATGAAAACCTGCAAATAACAGAAACCTGCAAAACAGAAATGTTTTCTATAAAAGCATTCAAACAATAACTGTCTGAAGCTGACAGCTTGTAAGACTGCTTCCTCAAAAATAATATCAAAAGTATAAAGTTTAGAATCATTGCTCTTACCAACATGTTCTTTAGACACAAGTGCCTTGGTAAATATTCATGAATGTTAGTTGTGTAGCATTTAAATAGTGTTTTGCAAAGAATTTTGAACAAATAAAGAGTAAGCACTATTTTATTAAAAAAGGAGATCGATTATGAATGAGTAAATATGGAAGAGAATTGCAGTGACTTAATTTGGATGTATTTGGTGTTCAGAGTTTTTTTTCCTCCAAGGTAAGAGGGTTTTGACATAAAATTTTGGTTAAATGGTTAACAGAGAACTCTTATCCAGATGTCTTTTGGTTCTTAGGGATATATGAAACTATTTTAACTTTACATTGAGTTTTAGTAGTATTAGTATAGCAGAAACCATTCACTTTCTGCCCAATAAACTTTATGAAATCACCCAGGTAGGAGACACATAACTTCTGAAATTTAATTGACATTTTGATTGATCTTTGACTTTTGCTGATTTTTGCTCAACAATTTTCTAATAAATCTTTGATAAAATTCACCAGAACATGTAAACTACAATCACAGAATCACAGAATGTTAAAGTTTGGGAGAGACCACTGGTAGGGTCATCTGGTCCAACCTTCCTGCTCAAGCAGGGTCATCCTGGAGTGCATTACACAGGTTGTACTCTGGACAGTTCTTGAATATCTCTGGTGAGAGAGACTCCATAACCTCATTGGACAATCTGTTCCAGTGCTCAGTCACCTGCACTGTAAAGAAGTTCTTCCTCAGGTTCAGGTGGAATTTCCCATACGTCCATTTCTGCCTGTTGCGTCTTGTTCTATTGCTTGGCACCACCAAAAAGAGCCTGGCTCCATCTCTTGACACTCTCCCTTTAGATACTTACATATGTAAGTAAGTACTTTTACAATACTTTTATCAATAATACTGTGAAATAATTCTTTTATATTTTCATTGGGTGGAGTGACTTTATGACCTTATCATTCTCTACAACTACCTGAAAGGAGGTTGTAGCCAAGTGGGGGTTGGTCTTTTCTCCCAGACAACCAACAATAGGACAGTAGGACATAGTCTTAAACTGTACCAGGGGAGGTTCAGGTTGGAAATTAGGAAGAATTTTTTCAGTAGGGGTGATTGGGCATTGGAATGGGCTGCCCAGGGAAGTTCCTGGAGGTGTTTAAGGAAAGACTGGATGTGGCATTTAGTATCATGGTCTAGTTGACGAGGTGGTGTTAGGTCATAGGTTGGACTCAATAATCTCAGTAATCTCAGAGGTATTTTCAAACTAATTGATTCTGTGATTCTGTGATTTAACTGTTCCACAGACAGAGGTTGGGAACTGGTAAAAGATCACTTCAAATGCTATACTGAATAACTTTAGACTGGTCCAATTATGTCTTGAGCAAAATATGTCTGACAGTGCTGGTCTGTCACACTGAACCCTTACCCAGAAAGGTTTCTCATCTCTGTGTTATAATACATAGAGAGAGGAGAGACCTTCTAATGAAATCCTATGGTGAGAAATCAACTAGTTTGTAGACTTGAATTACAGATTCTGAAGCAGCAAAGTTCAATGAAAAATTCTGACCTCCTCATCTCCTGCCAATAGTGTGCACAGTGGATTCTAACAGCAGCATAGAAAGAAAGAAGAACCTGCAATATAGAAGGAAAAGAAAATAGCAATAGGGCAAAAATCTTAATCTCTTGAAGAAAAGGGAGGATCCATTACTACGACCTTCCACCTTTGCAAAATGGAAGTCTTAAACTTCTATAAATTCTCTCCCTGAAGAAAGAAACTTACTGAAGTGAATGCTCCAAAAATAATAACACTAAGCTAAAAAATTTAGACTTTACTCACAGAAGCTACTGTAACTGATGAAAAAAACCACTTTTCCAACAGTTTACTATTGTACATTCTGGTCCTTTTAGCAATATACCAAAAATGAGTGAACAATTTACATAAGCAAAAGCTTATCAGCATTTTTTCAAATCAAGTGTCAGTGGAAGATACAATAAGGTTGGGAATCAACCAATACTTTGAAAATAATATATGTTTTTTGCTAGGTGTGGATGTCTGTATTAGTACTCTAAATAAAAAAGAAAAAAATCGTTTGGATATTCAGACTGGGCATAAAATGTGACCCAGAATTTATGAATGACAATTAAACTTTCATAATTGCAATAATGGAATGATATTTTATTGTTTTACTTATGTGAAAAATTGAATTCAGCCATCTAAATAACTTTTAGCTAAGGAAAGTGTGGCTAAGCTGTTTTATGCATCTAACACAAAGAAATCTTCCTTATGGCTTGGGCATACTATATACAGTTCAGGTAGATTGGATGGTCTTTCCCCATGCCTATATCATAATTTTAATCAGAAAATGTCAGTTCCAAGACAGCCAATCATCTTATGGAAACATTCTAAGGTCAGCTTGACTTTTTTGGTTTTGCTTTCTTTTCATCCTAAAAATGTCTTAAAACTATGATGGATTTATTTTTGTTTATTGTACTTTTTAACTGAGCAAGACATTAACAGATAAGTTTTTAGATCCATTACATAGAAGGCCAGTATTTAAAGTTTATTTTTATCCTGATTTGAACTTGACTTCTTTTTTGCCAGGTTAAGGAGTAAGGATCAGACTGTTGGCTGTTAAAGCTTATTATACAGCTCACTCTATGTACAGATACTGAAATTGGACTGAAAGGACAGGCAAACGAAACATAGAAAGTTTTAATGTTACCTCGAGACAGCATAGAAAAAAAATATTTAATCTGGATTATTAGTCAGACCTTACTATGATTTTTTCTCTCTAATTTGCTCTTATTGAAGACTATAGTATGGCTCATTTTCTACATTCCTCTTTTAGTATAAGCTTACATCCTTCCTGAAGGATAGAATATGGTGTTTAGTTTTTTTATTCACACAATGTATTTTGAACAGTGTGTTTAATAAAGACATATACCTTCCTGGTCGCCTGGTCTGTTTAGATAGTGGTAGTTCATTAAATTGATATTGAGAAAATCCGTACCACTGGGACTCCTTTATATTCCTGAGCAGGGATTTAGTGCCTGCTGACAATTTTTCTGTTAATTAAGATCCATATCTAAGCCCAAATGAATTGTTAATAGAGAACTGCTTACTCAGTATGAGGGGGTAAAACAGAAAGAAAAGAAAGAAAAAGAGAAGAATACTCTTGCATCAAAGCAAACAGTAAATATAAAAAAAAGGATATAAACATTTTTTTAAATAAGAAAAAAAGAAGCAAATTATCTTGTATTAAACAGGTTCTGACAGAAATATTTGCCTTCCAGAACCCATATAGATAACTTTGAGTGCTTAAAAGGTGACCTCTTCTTTTTTCACGTCTAATAGAAGCTTGGTATATTTGGATTAAAAAAATAGACAAATATTTATTTCCATTTCAGTGGGATTACATGAATCTAACCTATCCAGACCTTTTACTTATTTCAGCGTAAAAATTCTATTAATATCTTTACTTGAATATTTTTGTAATTAATTTATTTTTGGGCAAGTTTTAAATAATAAAATTGGACTTTTTGATAAGATTTAAGAAAGTGCTGAGACTCTCAATTCCTATTGGAACTCTCTGATTTGATTGTATGAAACAAAATAATTTCCATCTAATGGCTTCTAAAGATAGATGTTAACACCAGGGGAAGAATAGTAAAACCCATTTGACAAAAATTTTTTGTTACGTCTATACTATGGTGCAGCTGTCTTCCAGTCCTGGATCAGGACTTGTCTGTTCTTGAGCATCTGTACTTCTGTGCCCAAGTGTTACAGCTTCAAGATTCAGTTGATTCTCCTTGCAAATCAGAGACAGAGTATGATGGATCATGGAAGGAGGGAGTTTCTGTTCAAGTGCAGGCTTGAGCCTCCCTATTCGATAGTGCAAATACCGCTCGGCGTTGCACACAGGACCAGACACACTGATGTCAATACTCGGTACTATTTTCAAAGAAGTGACTCCAGTCTTTCAGGTATTCTCTCTTGCAAGAGATCAGGGACAAAAAAAAACCAAAAAGAAAAAAAAAGTCAAAAAATCAACCAAACGAAGAAAAAACAAACAAAAACAAAATAAAAAACCCCAAACCAGTAACTGTCTAGAAAAAGAGAACAAATGCCTCAAAGGAATGAATATTTTTTTAATTAGCTATTAAGAAAATGCAAGAAAAATTTGTTTTTCTCCTCCTTTCATTCATTCTTCCACACTGACCATTTTCTTTTGCAGAAAAACTCTACTGGTATTACTTAGAGACTTTTACTCTTCATATTTTCATCCTTTAATGACCTTACAGGATTATTGAAGGGTCTCATTATCATGAATATCACATTTCATTTCTCTAATTCCTGTTCTGATTATTTGTCTGCATATCCCTCTGTGCATGAAATTCTCAGATTACCTCAATTCTATACGTTGTAATTTTTAAATTAGCTGATGGAAAGATTTCACTGACTACACGTGAACTGTTCAGTACTGGATGTAGTGATTTGCAGGATAATTTTCTCGTCTAGAATAAAACTAATGTGATTACTAACATCTGTACTGGCTCAGGTGAGTGCCATACTTTATTTATTTATTTATTTTTTTAAATGAAGATGGATCTCTTTTCCAAATATCACATCAGCCTAAGTCATGTCTTTTGGATCTTTTAAGCAGCTGTTAAGGTAATGAAAACTTGTTTTCTGTGCTGGCAGCTTTGTGTAGATGCTGTGGACAACTACTTGGAGACTAGCAAAAAAAGTCCTTCAAATTGCTAAAAAATCAAATCTAAAGTGCAGTGTGAAGTTAAAACTTCACAGGATAACTGCTGAAATAACGTGTAAGAGGTTTAGGAAACAGACAAATAGACTATTATATTCTTCACTTCTACTGACTTTTAAATCTTTCTTCTCATCCCCTCTCTCTGAAACATCCCACTAACTAACAGAACAAGATATCTTTAGTAGGCAGCAAACTGAATTTCAAGTTTCAAATCCATGCAAAGTTTACATGTACTGTTTAATTTTTTTTTCCGCCCAAGTCCGTGACCTATTCTAGTAAACAGCTGTGAGTTTGTAGCTATTGATGTGTATACCTGCCTGCTACTAAACTTCATTCCAGGCAACTAATTTCTTCTTGAATAAGGCCATTCAACTTCAGCAGCTGGAGCATACTGCATTCTCTGCAGTCAGAGATAACTTACTGTACTCAAGAGTCTCATCTTTGATGAGAGCAAAGAAATATGAACCATAGACTTTTTATGTGTGACCAGTGACCCACAAAATTGTGACTGCAATACAAAATTATTTTGGTATAGCATCCGGTAGAAATGGTCCCTTGAAGTATTGTGGCTGACAGTCTTAATAGCAATCAAAAGAATCCTTGTAGACATAAAAATTATTTGAGTGAAACAGATCAAAAATTCTGAAAAAAATGATGAAGCAATGTGAGGGTCTAAACAGGTCTAAATCCTGTTTCACTTACTTTTTACGGCAACAATTTACTGAAAGTGTACTTTAACCATAACTGTGTAATAATCACATAAGCATTTTCCTATGTGACTCCAGTACTGTTATATTGCACCTTCCATAAACTAGAACGTTACACATACATTTTGGAAGCAATTTGGCTAAACAGGGCCCAAGTAAAGAAGAATTTCTACAGAAAATAGGGAAATTCTGCATCAAAAGAAGGAAAAAAAAATGACTGAAACAGCACAGAAGGAAAGAAAGAGGCCAGTTCAACTTCATAAGAACACATATGGAATTTTATAGATTTTTTAAATTATTTTTAGGGAAGGAAATGGATGAAAAGATAGTCAATACACACAAAAAAAAAAAGTCCTAGGAAAAGATGTAATTTTTATTAAACTGTTTGCAAAGGCCATATTGGCTCTGCAAATTAGCATAATCCATCAAGAGAGCTTGTAGGCTGTCCAGTAGCATAGATGTAGCTTTTGGCACAAGGTGTACAGAGAGTGAATTCCTAATGCCAACAGCCTTACCTCAACCCAACTTAGTTAAGTGTGACAGAAAAGGACAGCTCAGGGGCAGGATAAATCAGTGAACTGAAGTATAGGAGCACTACAATAGGTAAAGATCCAGAGCACATTTTCTCAGAGTAACAGATCATGCCTCTACTTCAGCTGTTATGATTCAAGCAGGCAACTCATACAAGAGATGTGTCTCCAGTATAAGAAGTGACATGTCACTCAGAGACCAGTGGTAGCCAGCAAGGCTCCTTCTTATACAGGTAAGTATTAGAAACATGTTTGAGCTGCAAGGTTCATAGGGAATGTGGTCCATTTCTTTGCCAGGCTGAATATAAAACAAACTATTCATCTCCATTTTTCAACTAAAAACACAGAAGGTCTTTTAAAAATATAAATCTTCTAGGATTTTATTTTTCCATGTTCTAGTAACAGAGATGATGTTTGTCTATAAAATATAGTGATTATTTTACTCAGAAATTCAATAAAAGTACAAGTTTTTTCATCAGGTCAAAATTATGGCATTCTTATACCAATAATTAGGTTTTATATATTATCCTTCCTGCTGCTCAGAGACAAAAATTATGTTCTGAAGCAGTTAGAAATTGGTGACACTGCAAACTTTTTACCTTAATTCACTATTAACCCACTGAGTCGCAGCCTGATCAGTTACAAGTTTCATGGCACTTTTGTCTCATGTTACATATTAAATGTAACTTGCTATGACGAAAAGGCAGGAAAAGAGGTCAGAACTAATAGTTTGGGTGGTTTGGGGGTTTTTTTGTTTGTTTTATTGTTTTGTTTTGTTTTGTTTTGTTTGGGTTTTGGTTTTTTGGGGGTTTGTTTGTTGGTTTTGGTTTTGTTTTTTTAATGTCTGTGGTGACCGTGATCACACAAAAATATTGTTTCAGGTAAGTGTTCAAAGAAATTAAACTTAGGCAAATGGAACATTCTTATCCCACTGCAGAGTACTTCAGTATACTTCTGTCAGAACATGGTGATGGATAGACTCATTTCTGAACACAATCAGCTTTAAAATGGTTTTACATTGAAAAAAAAAGTTCAAAATTTTCGACTGCTGTGTTGAAAATGTGGATAGAAAATGGCAGCATTTTCTGTAGCCTCCTGTATAACTGTAAGCACAGAGGCTTGGTATAAGCATTTCCATGACTGACAGTTACTTCTGTATTCAAGGCTCTGTATCAAAATCCAGACGGGATAGCCTCTATAATGATGCCTCATTAGTGGTTGCAGTTCTTCCATGTGTTGAACTTGATACAGGCTTGTTTGCACCACCCTGGAATGGTGTGTATTCCAAGTACGTACTGTGCTGGAACAGTTTTCTGCTCTTGGCCGTGGAGATTCTGCACTTGTTAGAACAGGAGATATACTGTATATAGGGGTCCTCCCTTTTATTGAGTAGAAAAAGTATATGCATTAACATTCTAACCAAGAGACATTCTTGCTTTTGCTCCAAACCTAAAGCAGATGCATGTGAAGCATGACATTCCCTACTCAGAATAATTCTCTTGAAACCTCATCAGGAATAACGTTGGGTACTTGAATATATTATACTTGGAGCTCTGTCATCCTGAGATTACAGTAAAAAGCGTGTAATACAAGTCTAGATAGCCACTGGAGATAATCTATTCCACATTTGAAAGTTTTGTTATGATTTTAAAGGCAAAGTTTTTAGGTCAAGACTGAGAAAGAAAAAAATCCTAGGAATTTTATTCCAGCTTGAAAAAAATTTTTGTCCCTGATTTTTAAAAGATGTCAAGTGGAAAGGTCTCTTAATATACAAACAATTAAAATGAGCACCTAAAGCCAACCTAGAAAAACCTGACGTTGGTCCCTGCACTGTAAACTTTTGTTTCACTCTGATGACAAAATTAAAAAATTATAAACCCTCAGGCTCTAATGACTATCTTAATATTATTTAGTTGTTCAGATAGTTCACAACCATTGTGAGTATTGATGCTTTTATTTTGTAAAATACCTCAGAAGGTGTTGTGAAAGATTCAGGAACATTATAATCTACTTTAATACATATAAATTATATTTTAATATTAGTATTTTAATTTAGTTCCTTATGTTTTTTTTTTCTCATAAAATATGCTTATCACAGACTTTTGTCTCACTTTCATGGGCCTTTGTTAATTTTCAAAGGGTAAAGAGTTGAAAAAGAAGAATTCTAACAGGGAAAAAAAGGTAAATATACAAACCCATTCCGGAAATACTAATAATAACTATTAGAGACTTTCTGGAGGGACCTGTAAAAGAAGCCTTTAATATGGAGTCAGTAATTACATTATTGAAACAATATTGCAGAAACCAGTTTAAATCTCTTTATGTCTCCTTCACACTTAGAATAAAATCATGCTTAATATAATTTAATTTCTAGCACTCAATTCTATCTTGCTAATTGTGAGGGTCTTAGGCACAAGTATGGTTACTATTGTAAAAAAAATGTATCAAAATAAATACTAATAAATACTTGTAGATCTTCATTAGAAATGAATTAAATTAAATTCCTTTTAAATAACTTTAAACATTGAGAATATGATGTAGCTAGTTAATCCTGTTTAGATAAACTACTTTGAAATTAATTAAATTTTATTATTAATTCTGTTTAAACAATCTTCATGAAAAGTGTCAGGATGTAACTAATGCTGTCTGTGAATTTTAGTAATTTCAGTAATTACATGGGGAAAAATATAGATTGTTGTCAGGACAAAACTTTGCAGTGGATATCTCTGCATAAAACTGATGATACATACTGAAAAGTGAATAAAGTGTATTTTGTCTTTTAAGAATGTCATACATTCTTGATAATGTAATTTTTAATTTTTTTTTTTTTAACTTGAAGAGCATCAAATAGTCACTGTATCCAGCTAATGGAATACATGCCCATGGTCACTGATTTTTTTCAGAGAACTGAGGCTGACATCAGTGGTGACAACATGGTATTCCCTAGGAATGTGATTTATGAGGCTGTGGTATGTGAATTTTAAGGGTGGTTGATTCAGCTGTTGTCTGGAAAGATTTACTCCCACAGAAGGACAGGTGGCATCTGAACTTCCACCCTGTAACAGCTTGTGCTTAAAAAGCATATTTTTCAAGTGCACCTGTAAGTAGGCCCTAACTCAAAAGACATGCCAGGCTGCTGTATTACGTGATAGATGATGTTCATGTTTCTTTCTTTGTTCCTTTTGACTTAACAAGAGTTTGGTGCTGCAGGTATTGGCAGATGCATTTTGCTGATTACTTTCTTCTTTCAAGAGGAAGTGTCTTTCTACAATGACCAGACAGAGCACATAATCTTCACAGCTGTGCAACCTATACTATAACAACAGGTAATACACCCAGGGGAAACCACAGAAGGAATTGCATATTTTACTGAAACTGTAGGAAAAGGAGACTTCCACAAAAAAAAAATCAAATAAAGCCAAACATCATTACTCCAACCAATTCCAAAACCAGGGTAGGGCAAGGGAGGAGGTCGGAGCACTTCTCCTAACCCCAGAGCTGATTGACCCTGAAGAATGTTCTCATGCATGTGATGTTGGGCTTCAAGTAATATCCCTGTGCTATGCTCCTCTGTGACCAATCTAGTTCAGAGCTATAGGTAGGACTCAACTCTGTCTGTGTGAGAGACATGTTAAAATGGCAGTTGAATATGATGAAGTTTTTTTTCTAGTTGGAAAGCATGCAAAACATAACAACTATACCACTGAGGAAGAAAATGGAGGGGAATAAGGGAGACAAAATATGTAAAGCAAGAACTTCTACTCTATACTCCCTCTAATGAATTCTTTCATTTATAGAACAGCTGAGATTTCTGTTGGATGAACTAAATACGAAATGTCTAATGTTTTATATGCAGATTTTCTTTCTGATTTCTTGCCTATCAAGCACAAAAAGTCACAACAAATTAGTATCTTTTTAAAACATAATATACTAATTCAAATGATATTATAGGGGATGGGGAGTAAAGGGTGATTTAATGACATATTTTTCTTTTTCTAAACCAATGTAAAAAAATACAAAAAAGACCTGACAATTTTTAAGCAGAATGGGCCTTCCTCCTTGACTCTTAAAGTCCATAAACAGAAAAAAATGGGCAGGTAGCTTAAAAGATGATGTCTTTGGCTCCTTTCAGAAAAAAAAATAAAATTGCATAATAAGATCACATGTTGAGTTCTGTAAACCTGTGATGGACAGCATACGGAACAGAACCAAGCTCCTGTCCAGATTTCCTCATATTTAGATATTTTCTGGTTTTTCTTCAGTGACTTTATGTCTTTAACAATCAAAATTTCAATTTGCTTTTTAGGCAAATGTTGTTTACAGAGGTGAAAAAAATTATTAATCCAAACAGAGAGAAGACATTACTAGAATTAATATGTTTAACAAGGTGAGAGTCCATGAAAATGACTCAGCATGTAGTGGTCAAAAATAAAATACTTCTATTTGCCCAAATTTATTACGCATAGTAGACAAGTAATGGTATCTAATTGATGAAGACACATTTTGTGCACAATGAAGTATTGACAAAAGGGTCAGAGGGGATGTCACCTTGGACAATGAGTCCATGTCTACACTTACAGGCACCAGGTGTGCCCAGGAATGCTCCCTGGTGCTGGGGACAGTTGGCCTGGAGTAGCCCATCACGGTACTAATAAACTATCTTGGCCTTTATGACACTGTGAGTGCATTCAAGCTGCCTGCTGGAATGCCCTTCACAGTGTTTTAGCTGTATTTGGCAACTGCTGGGAGAATAATGGCTAACATGGGCCAAAAGTCTGCTAAGGACCATGCTATTAATTTAAAACTACAGATGATCATATTCCAGTGCTAGATGACATGTCTAGTCACTATTTAATTTATTAGTACAAATGCAGCCTCTAGGTCCCTACCTATAATTCACTACTGATAATATCAGAATCTTCCATGAGGCTAGTTATATAGAAAAGATGATGGGTTCATAAAGCTAGTTCAATAAAACAATATGTTGGTATTGGAAAAGAAAAAGAACATGCAGACATCAACAACTTAGAATCTAATTTTCAGTAAAGAGTATATCTGAATACACCACTGTATCTGCAAAGATTATTATATTTTTGTTTTGCCAGTTAATACTTATTTTCTAAAAATTCAAATTATTTTTTTCCTGTTAAATTTTCTACACTAAAAGGTAAAAATCTCTGTAAAACATATATATGTAAAACATTAAAGGGAGATAAACACACACACACACACACACACACACACTAGCCCGTACACACACACACATATACTTATTCTCTAAGTGAAAAGTAAAGTATCTTTTACTATTAACAAAAATGTTGAGAGGTTTTGTATTTCTGTTTTGAGTTGTTTGGGTTTTTGGTTTTTATTTTTTGAAAGTTGGAACTGTGTCAAAACATTAAATCTTCTGCTTTTTTCTACACCATATGTTCATGGTGCCACAATTTCAGTAGTTTACTGCACATCTTCAGGAATTTTTTCAAAAATATTTAGTTTTGTCATGTAGAGTAATCCCTTAAAATATATTGCACTTTAAAAAATTTATTCTATTTCATTGGTTGCAAATTTCAAAAAGATAAAAAAACCTCCCCTTCTGTTTTAGATCCAATAAACTTAATAGTGATTGTAGGAAATAAAATTTTAAAACATTTTTGAAGAAGTCTATAAAACTATATCAGAAAAGTAAGGAGAAATGTATCTATCAGTATTGTTTTTATGAAATTATTTTACTTTACAATTACTTAAATTATTTCCTTTCTTTATTTTAAAAGTGGTTATGTTCTTATCTACTATTACAAATACTATTAACATCTTCAAACCCTGAATTTTTATGATGTTACTCCAGTTCATGTGAGTAACAATGCTTATGTTTCTGTTTGTGTCATGGATTTAAGGACAACAAAATTAATCAAGTTCCACCAACATGAAATTACAACAATGCCATAGATCTTACTTGTGTATTTCAGAAAAGTGAGAACAGAATAATTTGGATAATTAACAAAACTTTGTTTTTTCACCTACATAAATAATGCGATGCAGTGCTTCATGCACATTAATATTTGGAATGCTGTCTTAGCTACAAAATCTATCAGATAATTCTGACTCTGTGATGTGTTTTGTATTGGCTAATCAAATAATTCGTAATCCAATAAAATCTGTACAGAGTTTTCAACAGTCTTAAATTGGCTTGTGTGAGAAAAACTGGTTATTTTTCAAATTAATGTATGTTCTTTTTGCAAAATGTCTAAACATACAAGCTGAAGTGTGACTGTATCATCCATATAAATAATACAGTATGGTGTACTAGTACCAAGGAATGAATAGTACATTATTCTGGGTACATCTAAAATAACACTCTGTGGTTCTAACATAGACCTACATGAAGGCAGTAGATAATCATCAGTGTGGCATTTCCAAATATTTCCGTGCTTTCTTTAACCTACATTTAATTATATGCAAGAAGTAATTTACTTCTTATTCTTCAAACAGTTAAAATACTTTGAAACAAAAACTCCAGTGTACTATTTTAGAAATTATTTACTCTTTTACTCTGGTTGTCAATATAGTTCTATTGTTAGACTTTTACACAATGCAAATACATCACAATGAGACAATGGAGGGTCAGAGCACCAAAGGACTATGTAAAATAAGCAAGCTCCAAGTTAAACATCTCTTGATAGTTAGCATAGAAGTTCTTAACCTTCAGAATCTGAAATTATGACAGTTAACATTTTGGGGGGGGGGCTTCTTAATATATATTTGGCAACAGAACAGCCTATTTTCATAGCATCCCTAGAGCAAAATATATCCCTGTGGTGTTTTTGGTCCAAGTCCAGACTTCAGATTTCATGACTCAACTTTCAACACCTCTCAACATAATAAATCATAATAGGCAGTAAGAAATTTACTTATAATGCACAAAACCAAGATCCCAAGTCATGGAGACACCACAGAAATTTGAAGTTTCCACATCTGAGGAGCAAACCAAATATTTTTTAGATTGCAAATTATGTTAGCAAATGGTGTGTTAGTAACAGTAAAACAAAATAGTCCTGTTGTACAATGAAGTCCATTGAGCTCTTTTCACCATGGCTAAATTTGGCAGGTTAATATGAGACAGTGAAAATTCAAATTGAAAAAATCTAAAAGGACTCAAAATCTCAAAATTACTACAAACATGCACCACAGGACTGTTTTGGGAAATTAAAAACAGATTTTAAAAACTCGACTCTCTGGAAGACATAATGTGGAAGAATAATTGATTTTAACAAACAAGTATTTCATCCCATAAATAATTGCTATTCTCACACAGCTGAAATGGGCTCTCCCACATCTTCAGATTTGAAGGTAGATTGCATAACTGAATAAAAGATGTCAGAGACATCAAAAGGTTTGGAGTTAGACAGATGAATGAGGTAATTCTCAAAACCTTTTTTTGGTTTAATAAGTCTTTTTTATGCATGTTTTCCCACAGGTTTCTCTTTTCTTTAAATGTTTTCTTTGGTAGCAGGTGGGAAGGAAAGAGAAAAATTGGAAACCAAACCAAACTAAACCAAAGAAATAAGAAGTGAAACACACTTCCTAAAGCAATAAGGGAAAAAAATAGCATTGTTGGATTTTTGATTAATTGAAAAATTATATAATGAAACATGTTCTGTTATACTAAAAGTATAGTGATTTTTTTTTCTAGAAAATACTGGTTTAAAGAGGGGAAAAATTAAGACTTATCCTAGTTCAGTTTGTGAAATGCTAGAAGCCAGAGAAGGAGGAAGTTACTTTTGCAAAAGTAACTTTTACTATTCTGGGTGACTGAGGCGGACAAGCTGCATAGAAAATCTTTAGCTTTTTTCTCCATTTAAGTCTTACTTTTCAGAGGACACTTTCGATAGCGGTAGAGGAAGGAAAACGGTGTACACGGGATCTCAAAAGAAGAAACACAAGCAGACTCTTCTTAGCATTAGGAAAGTAAATGATTCTTACAGTGTTAGGTACTTCAGATTGTGTAAACAAATAGTGCAAGTGAGACAGGGACACACTGTAGTGAGTGCAGTGAAGGGCCACAAGATCATTGTGGGACCAAAGCATCTGACACACAAGGAAAGGCCAAGAGAAGAAAAGGGAAGGCTCAGAGGGATCTTTTCAATGTGTATAAATACCTGACAGGGTAAAATAAAAATGATGGAGCCAGATCAGTGATGCCCAGTGGATGTCCAAAATGGAGAAAAGCTAATAGGCACAAAATGAAAAATAGGAAATTCTGTTTAAACAGAATAAACCTTTCCGCTCCCAAGGTGATTAACCTGAGTCAGGTTGTCCTGTTTATGACAGCGCATCTCCATCCTGGGAACTACTCATAACCCAGCTGGATGTGGCCCAGAGCAATCTGCTGTAGTTGATCCTGCTCTGAGCAGGGTGATGGACTAGATGATCTCCAGAAGACCCTGCCAACCAACCTCATTAATTCTGTGTTTATGTGTAGAATATTTTCCTACTACTAAAAAAAAATAATTATGAGAGTAAAAATATTTCATTTCTGGATAATTTTCTTCTACAATCTAAGTGTTCAAAAAAATCTAAAAATCAAATAAATTTGATTTAAAACCTGAAAGTTTTAGAAAATAACTGAATTTATTTTGTTTGGGTTTTTTTATAGGTATGCTTCAGTAAAAGTAAGTGTCTTCAAACCTAACAGCAAAGTAAACAAATGACACTGTAAAAATTTGACCAGCCATATATCTACTTTATAGCCCTTTCATTTTCAAAGTAATAAGAAGGATCAAAGAAGATGTTAGCTCAGAGACTTCTTTTATATTTGATCTCAAAACCCCTCTTGCTAGATCTTTGTTGTTAAGTGGGGGTTTATGATCCAGATGCAACTATTAAATATTTTAGCTAGAAGGTCTTTTTGGAGTGGCATCTGAAAGATACAGTGGAACCAGGAAGCCATAACTTAGCATTTAGTATTTAGAGACAAACTTCTTTTAGGCCATAAA
This sequence comes from Lepidothrix coronata, assembly GCF_001604755.1. Lineage (NCBI taxonomy): Eukaryota > Metazoa > Chordata > Aves > Passeriformes > Pipridae > Lepidothrix > Lepidothrix coronata. Next base: position 4,071,674 of record NW_016690189.1, read on the forward strand.
GAGGTAGTTTACTGGTACTAATGTGAATCTAAACAGATGGAGAATAAATTATGAATAATTGTATTTTTATGGCTTTTTAACTAAGTGATACTTAGTTGTAGCAAACACAAAGATGTTTTTAAATGGAGAATTAAATAAATAGGCAACACTGTACATTATACAGCTTAGAAAGTAGAAAAGGAGAGCTTTTTGCTTACAGTAAAAGGCAAACCAAACAATAATTACACAGTATTCAGCAGACAAACCTCTCTATTTAAATGTTACTTTGAAAAGCCACATAAAAAACATTTTCACAGCAACATATTGTTTATTCTTACTCATAATTATACTTCTCATTTACATAAGACAGTAGGCATCAGAAATATGTCGGTATTGGGATGGTATCTACAAGGGGAAATAAAGTCATTTATATTTGGAAGCTGTCTCTCAGGGATGGATATTTCATAAAGGACTTCCTTTGAAAAGCAAAGTGAGGAGGTATGTTTACTTCTGTTGTACCTTACCTTCCCTGTAGCTGCAACTTGAAAAATGACAAACCTATCAGGTGAATGTACTACACAGTTGCACTTCCTCTTCCAATAAAGTTCTTTGCCCAATTATTCACCCTGAATAAAAACTTTTTATGTGGAATCAAAATAAATCTTTGAAAGGATTTGAATTAGTTTTTTAGAGAATGGAGATAATTTGAGGATGATATGAGGATGTTTATGTGTTCATTGATTTTAAGACTCTATTGGGCTTGCATGGCCATGTTTTGGTAGAAGGAGGTGAGGGGTATCTATAGAAGTGGCTTCCTTGAGAAGCTGCTAGAAACTTCCCCAGGCAGAGCTGATGCCAGCCAGCTTCAAGACAGACCCACTACTGGGCAAGGCTGAACCCATCAGCAATAATAGTAACGCCTCTGGGATAACATAGTTAGGAAGGGGAGAAAAAGTTATTGCACAGATGTGATTTGGGGGGCTCCGGGAGGTGTGGTGCGCTATAGTTTTCCCGGGCTGTTTGTGACTGACAGTCACTCCGGGGCTTCCCCATGTGGGCTCCAGGGGCCTTCCATGAAGGATATGACATCACGCCACCTCCAAGATGTTCGACTCATCCCTTCCCCCTCCACACACACACACATGCTCCCCACAAGGTGGTTCTGACCCAATAATTACTGATCTGGTGTCTAACATTCTGTAACAACTTTTCATTAAAACCCTTATTTGTGGGATTAAAAGTCTTCTTTTCTGTATCCCTCCAGAACAGGTCTAATAGTTAATATTCTCAACTGAGCTAAATGCTATTTAGAGGAAAAAACACATAGGTCTTCAAATTGCCTTTCTGGGAGAGAAGTTTTACCAATTTTACCAACCCATTGAGGCCTAATTGAAGCTTAGTATAACTGTGATTTTGCCAAGTGGATAGTAGGTCCCCAGATGACAACGGAGTTAGAAAGCTAAAGAGGAACAGCTGCTTTTCAGTGGAGTGGAAGCCAGGCTGATTAAGGATAAAAGAATTACAAGAGAATCAGAATTTGAGATTGATTGCTGTCACTGATGCAAAACATCTAATATATAAGGAAAAAAACCACTTCTGATAATAACTAAGATGCATTCATTCTAGTAAGTGACATGGTAGAATTAACAGCTCATTTGTATCCTCCTTTAAGAAAATTAGTTTTGTCTTTACTATTTCTCTGCCTGAACACAAACTATTTTCCTTCCATTGTCTTATGAAAAATTTCTGTACAGAAACATAAACCCCAGAGTAGAATAAACACTGAGAAATATGCTTACAGTTATTCATATTTAAATGTGTTCACTCTTCCTATATCTCTTTGTGAAGTTCCTACAAATGAAATTACTGTTGTTAAGAGATATGATAATAGTATGGCAATCATCTCCACAGGCTCTTTTGTCTTTTAAAGGAGAGAATTTTTTTTAAACTAAATAAAATATTTAGGATGAACAGTTTGCTGACATAGAACATGACTCCAGTATGTCATTGGTAAGTTTCAACTTCCCGAAAATATACACTTCTGATTTACAATCAGCTCAAATGTTTGATCTGGCAAAAAATGGAAATTTAAAAAGACAAACCCAATAGTCTAATATTTAGTCTAATATAAAACACATTTCTTCTCAACTGTCACAAAGAAGGTGGAGTGAGTTAGAGCAGTTGGCAGAGAAGAAAGATGTTCAGCTGAGACAACTCTAACAAGCAGCTTAATTAAATTGTAGTAGGGACCCCTAAGCACCAGTCAGTTTGAATAAATATGTTTAGAAATTATGGAGCATTTTAAAATTTTGATTCCAACTGCAAAGACTGCTAGTGTGTAAATTATGTCCACTTATAGTGCTTACTGCTTTCTATTAATAATCCTGGATATTCTGTATTTCCAAAAGGATGGTCCCTTCTACGTGCTTCTGAGCTCTGTCCTGGCTTACACAATTTCCTTGTTTTCTGTGTTAAATATTAATAATTTGAAATATCTATGGAAAAGAGAACTTCTCCCAGACTAAACAGTATTCTCTTGTGTCTTTCTGCAGCTTATATGTAACTTACGCCCTCCAGGCCTTTTGCATATCCATCCCTATCTTCTCCAACTTTGGACCTAGAAACTCAAAACTATGATATCTAAAGTTTGGCAATGAGCTTTTAATTACAAAGCTTGTGGCCAAATAACTGCAGACAGGGCTCTTGACTTAATGGAATCTGTGATAATGAAAACTAGAGTCTGAAGACTTTAGAGAATGCTGATTGTAGCAATTCCCTTTTTAGATCCTAAATGTTTCCATGCTTGGAATCTAAATAAGCAAATATCAGGTATCTAAGCAAATTTTTCAATAGTCATTTTAGATGAAATACAGTACCCAATCCAGTCTTTAGCTGTTGCTGAAAAAAAGACACATCTTTTCTGTAACGCATCCTTATGCAGATAACTCAAGGACTTTGGTGGTACATTCCACATCTAGTGATACATTTTCTATTTAGTCTCTCTGTCACTCTCTTTCTTCTGCTCCACCTTTCCCCTATTCTTTCTATCTCTCTCACTGCCTCACATTTACTGTTGAATAAAATCCATACTATTGACCAGCGCCTTAATTTGGGCAGGGGCATATTTATAATAATTTTAATAACCGGAACATAACAACAAGGAATGTGAAAAATTACTCCCTCTTTTTTTTTTATTAAGTAAAGTACTTTTACTGTTAATGTGTCTGAATCAAGTGTAGCTTACATATGTAATTTATTACAAGTTAATTAGTTAAGCCTTTGAAGTATTCAGAGCAGACATAGAATTTACTCTGTCAATAGCTGATACACTTCTTGACATTTAATGTAATTATTAAATTGTTCTTAGCTGAACTAATGACAAAGAAGCATGTATAAGTGAGTTTTTCATAAAAAATGAAGTCTTCAGGTCTTAGTGTGAGAATAAATTTATGATCTATAGTCTACTTGAGGTTTGGGAGATTTTGTATCTTTTTTTTCTTTTTGTAATACACTACTTCTTTCATCTTAGTCTGAGTCAAAGGTAAACAGGACACAGGAAACTTTGTCAGCCTGTTGAGCAGCTATTGCTGAAACAGCACAGACAGACAGAGGAGAAAGACAGTCTTTCAGCAACCTACCAAGACAAATAAGAAAAAATCTCACCCAACAGTTACCTGGGGACCCTGTAGTAATGCTTGCAGCTATAGTTTGGGTGTAAAACCCTTTACCGTGTGTAAATATAAATTCTAAGAGAAGCCAAGAATAGTCTTCTGTACTGGCTTCTTAAATAAATGGAAAAGAATATAGATTTGTAGAAAATAAAACTTTTCTAGACACAAGAAATGTCTAGGTATTTGTCAGGTCCTTGAGTGAACAGAGAGTCCTTAATAGCTCTGAGCACTCCTCCCCCTGCTAATGTGCCCAGGAGCCCCATTTCAGCTTAGGTCTGAGCAGAGGCATCCTTGTCTCCAGTTCTGGGATTGATCTACGTTGCATCTGCTACAAGCCTGTCTCCAGCTCTTACTCATTGGGTTCCCAGTATGGACCCTGGAGAGATAATGGACTTTATTTACATCTTCACTCTTTCTGGGGCTGGCATTTAACCTATCACAAGCTCTGCTAGCATTGCTCAGATGCTGTGGGACCACATTATTACAGTGGAGGCAGAACCTGTGCACAGATCCCCCTTATTTCCTGCTTCATTTCCCTGTTGAAGCAGACCTGCAGATACTGGACTAGGAAAATCTATAGTAGGCTGGACATCCTAAACCATTCTTGCTTATTGGCAACACTTTGTTTTCATTTTTTTGTTGATGTGACATTTTGCTGATAATTATACATATGCAACAAAATCAAGGGTGTCATAACTTCTTTGTCCTTTTTCTGCTGCGACTCCCAGGGGTGTCATTACGACCAGTATAACAGGAAGAGGGGTAAGTCTGTACAGTAGTGGAACCAGAATCTTAAATGTACAAGCAATATCACACAAGCTGAAGCACAATGCGCAGACATCAGGTTTATGCATAGGATAACGACCCTAAATTTCAAAGAAAAGCAATCCTGCTGTGCCAGTCAAAAGTAGGAACACACGTCACTCAATGGATTCAATCAAATAAGAAAACTTGGACAATAACCTCATTTACATGAGCCAAAGTAATGCATGAGTTTGTATTAGATCTGATGAAAACTTGCCTGTATAAGGTTTTTCACTGAGATTTTAATTAACAACAGATGGTTATTAGATGCATAGACATTGAATTAGTGGAAAGCAAAATTGCTAAAATGTCATAAGTTAGTGATGGTAACACAATTTCTACAGATAAAAATATGCATGACCAGCTTAACATGGGGCATTGGAAACCTATTATCTTTTCACTTGTTCATTATGACCTGCTTCACATATTTCAGTCATATCCAGGTTTTTGTACTGTAACAAAACAAGACTCTTTCAAAATGTGCATGATTTGCTTATGTCTTTTTGATGGGAATAAACTCCAGATGTATAGTAGTGTGAGCAGTGGGAGGCATTTAGAAATTCATAGACTTATGTGCAGCTTGCAACTGCAACTTTTTCAAAATTAATTTTTTTATTATTGAATTTGAGAAACCTTATGAGCTATAGTTGTAACTGGGAGGTCCTCTCCATTTGCCACTTGACACAATAAGAAAGATGCTGTTGTACATATCTCCACTCATTTGCAACTCATTCCTGTTGCGTAAAATTAATAGGGTTAGAGACAGCACTGGTAAATCCTATACACTGGTAAACATCCACCGGTAAATCCTATACATATCAATAATAAATTACAGAACACTTGACGTTAAAGGTGACCTCTAAAGGTCATCTGAGCTGAACATCCACCTCCTACCATCAGTGTATTGGCTTTTATCCTCTTTCTAAAGTTTAATTTAAATAAAGCTATCGAGAAGTGTAGTATCTTCCACAGGGTTTGCATCAAAACAACCTTTTATGCGTACAAAATCAGGATTCCCCTACCCTAGATAAGTTCTGTACCTAATGAGAGACGCCTAGTCCTACTTGTATCTGGAGATGCGCTTAGTTCTGAGGACCCTTTTAAAGCTGTTATCTTTAGACATTTCAACCCTAAAACTCGGGACAAAAGAAAAATGTTTGACAGTGCTTTGGGCCCAATCTTTGATTTTGATGATTTATACATTACTCCTATTTGGTAAGTGCTCTGAGCAGTAATGGAAAAGACTGGGAAGAACATGTAAATTTCAAATACCAAGGGACAGACTTGGAAAAGATGCTTTGCTTAGGGTTCCTGAGCAGTTGCCAAAGATAATATGTTATGGGTTTCTCAAGCCAAAAAAAGAAAGAAGACAGCGGGAAGTGACATGTACAGAGGAAATTAGTGTGAGAGATGATTTTTGCTTGAGTGCTAGTTTCAGGGATACCTTGAGTGCCTGAACTCTGGGCACAGCATGAACATGTACAGAAGTGAAATTGCTGAAAACCATTTTAGCAGAATTGTTGATTTCACGGAAAAATAAGCCACATGGTTATAAAGAAAACAAGCTGACAATTTAACTTTTGGGCATTTTGCCTCACAGTACTTGTAATATGTAAGCCAGATAACATTTTAGGAAAGAATTTGACATGTTATTTTGTTCTTATTTTTATTTTAAAAAAAAAGGAGGGGCCAGAAGATTTCTAGTCTCATATATATGCAACTCGCTGCTTTTCTTTAGCCATCTGTTGTACTTTAAATGATATTTTGCACTTCCTCTATATGTGAGAAGTTGTGGCCCATTCTCCTTTCCACCTTCCTGTATGAATGAATTCAGAGCACTGTTAGAGTAGGCTGATGATCCATGAACCTCCAGAGTGGTAACAGCCATAGCATCTACATCAACTCCAATCATTGGGGTGCTTACCTGTATCCAAGGGCAAATAAGTTCAGACTCAAAGACAGTAAATATATATATAGTCTCTACAGCATTAAACTAGAGCAGAATACTGTGCACATAAGGAGAAAAAAAACTACCACACTTTTACATCTAATTCTACTGCACGTATCTATCAAGGAATCCTACTTTTATTCTAGAAGGTTTGTAGTATATGTACAGAAGAAATAGAGAGTTATTTTTTAATGAAAACTGAGTATCTTTTCTTTTGAACATATAGATAGTTCTGTTTCAAGGGAATATTGTCCTAGAGCAGTTGGGAGACTGCTACATTAGTGATGGCAGTTAAAGTCCCTCCATTGATGATGACAGACTTCGAAACAGGTTTCTATCCTCTTAAACCATAAAATGCAAAAAAATGCAAAAGAAAAGAATATTGCTTTTTGTAAAAGTTGGACCAAAGAAAAGGTTTTTTTGAAAGCTTTAAATTTCTATGTTTTCAGGTTTGGCTTCCCCTCCCCCTGCCCTCCTTCCAGAAGTTAGGCTGGAGCAAGATCTGGAGCTTCTGAAGTCTTGAATCCTACAGTCTTCATTGAAATATGTCCTTCTGGCTGCTTTAGCAGAAATGAAACTGCAATATCTTTTTCAGTGAAGAGAATATTTTTTGCAGTGGAGAGAGAGGCAGATGTACAGCTGGCTTCTGGTCTTTGAGAAGATCTGCTGAAAACCCAAACACACTTATGATTCTTTAAACGCCACAAAAGCTTCTTTCCCCCCACGTGCTGTCAAAACCAAATGACCCTTCAAATAAACCCAATCTACTAGATGATTTAAACAAAACATTTAGGCTCCAAAACTAATGCATTTTCCTCAAAGTGTTTCACTAGAACATTTTCAAGCAACCTCACTCAGAATCAATCAGATCGTAATGTCAAGAAAATTGTCAGAAAATGAGGTGTATCCATGAGTAAATTATTTCTCAAAAACATCCATAATACATAAGATTTTGTCTTTTCCTCTCTACTGATTTTAACAGTCTTTGGAGGATATTTTTCATAATGTAGCTGTAATTGTACTTGCAAGGATCACAAAAGCAAAGCACGGATTAGTTCTTAGGTTGCATTTGTGTTTTTTGGCCAAAATAATTAGATTGTCAATATTAAAACCATCTTGATCAAAGTCTAGGAACATATAGAAGTACTACATATTACTGACACTTCAAGATCCTTTATTAACCAATGGAAATTACATTATGCTTCCTGAAATGCTATTAAAGTAAAATACATAGTTGACTTTTCTGAATCAAATCTTCTAAATCAGAATTCTAGCATTGAAATTTCACTAGTCAGTCACAAGAGTGACTAATAACTGAAAATTCTTTCTGTCTTCAGCCTTTCTTTGTCTCACAGAATATTGGTATGAAATCTACCCTCTAATTGAAAGAATTGGATAACTACTTTCATTTAAACTTTAAGAAAATGTGTCCTTTTTATTATCTATTTTCAATACATTATTCATGTACTACTCATTGAATTAATGTTTTTCAAAATAATTTTAAAGACATGGAATGTGCTAAAAGCATTTTAACAAAGCAGTCTCTCATAGTAACAGACATAAATATCTGAAGACTGCAAGTTTCATTTAATTCTATTTTATCCACTTATCTTTTATACTATCTTTAAAAGATAATTCATTAAAAGATTGTGGCATTATTCTGTTAAAATTGTAAACCTATCAACATCCATTCATTTTTTTCTATCTTTTCTGACATAATGATTAGTTGAGCTTCCAGTTTTAAATTTGGTGTTTGTTTTAACCCTAATGTTAACTTTTACTTTGAAAAGTTCAATTGTTTTATGCAAAGAAAATAATCTCCAATGGAAAATTAAAAAACAGTAGTGCAACGAAATGAAGACCTGGATTTTCATTCCAATAATTTAATTGCATTTACAGATTCAGCCAAAAGCAAACACTCAGTGGAATTAACGTATCTGTTTTTATATTAGACCTACTTACTTGCTGTTTAAGCCTGGACATATTTTCATTGGACTTTTTATCTGAAGTCAGAAAGTATTGAAAACATTTGTAATGCCAGATATCAGGCTCAATCTATCAGCTTATTAGTACAATATGGGAAGCACTTTATAAAATTGGTATATCTCTGTTTCTGGAGTGCAGTGCCATTACTCTTATCAAATTGAATATCTCCTGTATAAAAGGTGATCTAAAACATCTACATTAATCTGATTGAATACAGACTAAGGGAACCTTCCCAGACTTAGCAAAATGGCTTTGATCCCAAACAACACTATGGCACAGGCTGGGGTTTTTTTGTTGTTTTTTTAATTTTCAGGTAACAAACATCAGTGAACAGCATGCCACAACATGCAAAAGTAACTTACTCTAAATAAAAAAAGGTACAACAAATTACCACTCAAGAATACATAAACAGTTTGATCTTCCTTTGATCACATAAAAGGCCCTCATGTAGGTGAATATCAACATATTTGTTTAATATGACTAAGGGAAGCATATAGATAAAATGGTTCTACTGATGTGAATTACATTGTCCTTCATCTTTAAGTGAAATATATTTTCTTGGATTTTACACAAACCTAAGAGAATGTTTGAAAATTGCTAGTGCAGAGTAGTAGCCCATATTTAGGAAAGGAACACTGCCTGAAGGCAGATTTCTAAATGTCTGTTTATCTGATTAGTTGCCCTATGTCAAAATAGCTGGTTGCTTGACAGTGGAAGAGGCTGGTCATGAAGCAGCTCTGGAGGCTGTACTCTGTATGCTTTGCCTCAGGATGTACGTACATTGCTGGACTAAAGATGAGCTGGATTCAAGATGCTCAGGAATTGCAGAAAGCACAAGCAAGCAATACAGTTCAGCACATTGCTGGGAATCAGATAATTAGTGCTGCCTTCAGGTGGAGTTAATTAGCTTGGCCACTAACTACCAGGCTAATCCAGTTTTACTGTGATCCACAGTTATACACATATCCTTGGCTTCCCTGGGTAAATATATCAGTTCACCAGGTAATCTTTAACATAACATAGAATTTGTGCACTGCAGACATGGCCAAAAGAGTGCTTTTAAGAAACAAACCCTACAAACTATGGTTTATAGCCAAAAGTGAATTAAAGAGCTGATTAAAGGTCCTGGGATTGGGGAACACAAATATTTCCTTTTCAGGGAAAAATTACTAGTAGATGACAGCTTGTGCTAACAAAATTTAAGCAGTGGAGCAGTTCAGGAGTGAGTTTCTTTGGAAGATATAAAGTACCAGCTACTATATCAAATGCTTAGCTTCACTAAAACGAAGTGGAAAAAGCTGAGATATATTTGAGATAAAGAAGTAAACCTGTGCTGAGTTTACACTAAAACACCTCTAATAATCAAATAAAGTAAGGGAACTCAACTCATGCAGTAACATTATTCAAAAAAGAAGAGGGTATTAATGCCCATGAGATGTGAGACCCCACGTGGAGTACTGCATGAAGTGCACTCAACGTAAGAAGGACATGGAATTCTTGGAGTAAGTCCAAATGAGGAACACAAAGTCAATAAGAAAAGTGGAGCACTTTTATTACAAAAACAGGTTGAGAAGGTTGGGACTGTTCAGCCTGAATTACAGGTTGAACTTAATTTCTTAAGTTAAGAAATTGTAAATCCAGTTCTCAATTTTTATTCTATCTGCTTAAAAATGGCAAAAGACAGGCCAAATTGGGATGGACTGAATAGATGCAGAATAGTATTTAAGTAAGCTTATTAAACCACTGGTTCTGTGGGATGTTTTATTCACTTTTCTGTTCGGGAAGGGAAAGGCAGGGAATCTGTATTAAAATGGTATCATTAGCGTCTAAGCAGGGCCTCTGAATGCAGTCTTTGACTTTGAAAAATCTGCATCATATCCCACTGGGTCTTCTAAAGTGCAAGGCACACTCATCCAGAAAAATTTGAACTAGAGAGTTCTTGAAAGAGGAGAGAAATCATTGTTCCCAGTGAAGTGTAGTTATCTTTTGGCATTGGAGAGTCTGTTTCTATCCCTACAATTCTATCATTCTTCCAAGGATATGATTTTGCCACCATTCTTAGATCTCCAGCATTACCATCTAAACCATCTGTTGTAACTTCTGTTGTATACATTCTTTGTTTCACAGGGAAAACCACAGAAAAAACAGAGAAATCATCTGGCAGGCAGTAAAATGTATCTTGTCTTTGTGTTTGCTGAATTAAGAAAAAACCCTATTTTGTACCTCAACCTCATCACCCTTTACTGATATAACACTTCCTGTACTCAGATGAGGACACTGTTTCGGCATAGAAGAATAATTGACAAGCTCACCATTCTCATATCTTTTGAAACTTTCTGATGAAAAGAAAAGGAACACCCAAGCAGATCTCAGGAGTTAATTTAGTTTTTACAGCATCTTTATAGAAGTGAGTGATACTTGGGGTGTAGCTATTATGTTCATGTTGATATAAACATGAGAGTCTGACATTGATTCTTTACTCCATAGGTAGCAGTGCCACTGTGTTTGGTCTGCATTTCCCAGTGTGAAAATATGTGTGTTTGAATGAGAATTTTTTTTACATCAAAAAGAGTTCACAGAATGTTTCATGTGGTTTGTTAACAAAGCCACAATCTATGAGGTTTTATTTTACAAATTTGTAATAAAGACATTAATCAAGATATAAATAATGAAATCTACAAGATATAAATAATGAAATCTACATCTGCTGTTTAGCAAAGATGTTTATTTATATTCCCTCAATTAATAATAAAACTCACAATTTGAGGATTTTTCCTTATGCTATCTGGATAAAATAACATAACTTTACAATACAGCAAAAATCATCATCTTTTTAAGAATAAAGTCATTACAGTGCTGGTCCTGGTTGACCACACATAGTGGTTGATCCACTATGAAACACTCACAAATATTCAGTTCATTATTATATTTGCAAAAGAACATCTTATTCTATTAATCAGAGTACTTTCTAAATATAATGACTTCTTTTTAAAAACAAGAAGCAAACAAAACCCCCTATTAGTAAGACAAAAAATGGAGTGAGGGATTTATTCTCTTGAGTGACACAAATACACAACTTTAAAGGTATACCTATGGGTGCTGGGTGCCTGCTGCTTAGAATCTCTGTTGAATGTTGTATGATATTGATGGGGCTGCCAAAGATGCCCTTTTATATTTTGACAAATTCTGTTAGATGATTTTGTTTTGGGGGTTTTTTTCCTTGCTGATGACATTTTCAGACATTTATTTATTTTATTTTATTTTCCCTCATGTGATAACATCCTGACTTTTAGGGGTAATGGGGGAGAGAATGTACAGACTTTAATTATTTCTTTTACTGAGAAGATCATGTTAATAAAAATAAAACAAAACAAAACAAAACAACCACAACTTCTTCTGAATTTTACTCTCCAGCTATGTCCCTAGTCAGTAGTTGGCCATGATTGTGTTATCCTTATAGACGTTCCTTGTTTCTGTAACTTTATATTTATTTTTGCTTTACTTTTTCTATCGAAACATCTTTCCAAAAATTATACAGTGCTCATTCATTAGTCTTTAGTCTCTCTTTGGGGAAGTTTTCTGTTGGTATTGGCTCTACATAAACCTTTATGAAACTTTCCTTACGTGTTATGAGTATCTTCACTGCTTAGCTCCCAGTTGACTGCCATTGCATTGCAGTTCCTCATCCTACATTCAAAAAGTTATCCAGTCTTTCAACATCTGATGTAATGCACAAGAATTTGTGAGAAATCAAGTTTTAAACAGTGAAGTGTTGGTAATTATTCTGAGAAATAGGCTTTCCAGTCCATAAATTTCTGTAAGCCTTTTATATACTTTTCAAGGAGCAGTTCTCATTCCATGGCTTATTTTGAAACTGGATGATGAGTTTGCTGCACTATTGGCCATAGAACTACTTCTTGACCATCTTGAGGCCAGGTTGATATTGTGCTAGTGAGAATCCTTCTGTCATCCTGAATGATTTTTCTGTTATGTCACATTGTTGTCTGAGGAATTTTTACATGGTTTTATGTGGGCCTTATTTACCTCAACAGATTTAACTGTTGAGATAGCACCCAGTTTCAAGTGTAGATCTAATGTGTTACAGATAAACTATTTCTTGATTTTTGTTTGGTTTTTTTCCCTCTCGTTATGATACAATAACTAAACCCATGCAGTCAGCAAATAATATAGTTGATGATTTCTACTGTAAGACTGTAGCAGATAAAGTTCTCTTTCTTCATATTTTTAAACGCATTTAAAGAAAACCAAAAAAACACATCTATAAACATAATATTGGCTTCTTTTTTTTCCAGGAAACTCTGCCAGTTATTCATGATTATTATGAGAAAGAGACATATCAAGCTAACAGAAAATATTTCCAATAACCAGCAGGCATCACATAAAGGTAATCAATGGCTGACAGAAAGATTGTCATTTTCCAACAAGAATTATATTATCTCTCTACATAAACCTCTTTAAAACATAGAATCATAATTATACTTGAATTTTATATTCCTGTAGTACTGTTTATTTAGTTTATTTTTTTGTGAATTAATACATCTTTTTTTGCACACCATTCATCTTTTCAAATCGCATGGAATCATAGAAGATCTCAAGTCAGAAGGGACTCATAAAGGATCATTGAGTCCAATTCCCTGCTTCTGCCAGGATTAGTTTAAAGTACACCTTATAGCTAAGAGCGTCATCCAACATCAGTATGGTATTTACAGTTCACAGTTCACAGCAGACTGTCACTCCTGATCAACAGCATCAGATTTCTTTTCTTTCTTTTTCATTTCTTCCTTACTAAGTAGTCTGTTAGTGTAAGTATTAACATTTTACGATGTGCCTCACAA
>NW_016690189.1:4087239-4208193 GCF_001604755.1 Lepidothrix coronata
GGCAGATGAACCTCAGGATTAAAGGGTGGGCTCAGTTCAGCGCACGCTGGGTCTCACCTAAAAAATCCACTGCGCAGGCTCGAAGGGTCAATGACCTTTCCCAAATCTTCGCTCGCGAAGACTGGCCATTATATATCTCTATATATATACAGATATATATCCATATGTATACTTCCAGATTCTTTGATGAATCACATTAATTTAGTCCAGATTAAAAAAAAAAGTAAAAAAAATAGCAAAACCATTTCAATATAGATATATCAGCCAAAGATATCTAAGCAAATGTAGACTGTAAGTGGTCCAGTCTGAATCCAGATCCCAAGACTAATGTTCTGTCTGTCTCATTCAAAATCTGCATTAACTATATGTAGTTACACCTATTTGACTCTGTAGTAACTTGGAACTGAGAACAAGCATTCTCAAAATTCATTAGCAGATACCACCCGCTAGCTGTACCAGCCTTACTACACAGACACTCCAGGAGATTGGTAAAAACAAAACTAAAACCAAGCATTCCAATTTAATCGGATTCTTTGCCTAAAGATGAAGTTTCTGCACAGAACTTAATTTCTGAACGGGGTGGCGCATTTCAGTCCATATGTTGAAGGGCACTTGCGAAGTTTTCCCAAGCTGGATGGGATGTAACTCCCTGCAAACCTGTTCTGCTAAATTCATATAACTAGTCAGCCCATGATGCCACCCACCCATGTACACAGAATCACAGAATTGATTAGGTTGGAAAAGACCTCTGAAATCAACAAGTTCAATCTGTGAGCTAAAACCATCAACTCGACCATGGCACCAAGTTCCAAGTCCAAGTTCCTTTAACATCTCCAGGGACAGTGACTCTACCAACTCCCTGGGCAGTCCATTCCAATGTTCAATCACCTTTTCTCTGAATAAATTCCTCCTAATGTCCAACCTGTCTTCCCCTGGCTCAATTTGAGGCCTTTCCTCTTGTCCTGTCACTAGTTTCCTGGGAGAAGAGACTGACCCATACCTGGCTACAATGTCCTTTCAGGTAGTCGTAGAGAGGGATAGGGTCTCCCCTGAGCCTTCTTTTCTCCAGGCTAAACATCCCCAGCTCCCTCAGTCACTCTTCGTAGGATTTGTGCTCCAGAGCCTTCACCAGCTCCTTGGTCCATCTCTGGACATGCTCCAGCACCTCAATGTCCATCTCAAAGTGAGGGGCCCAAAATCAAAAACGGTACTCGAGGTGGAGCCTCACCAGTGCTGAGTGCAGGGGAGAATAACTTCCCTGATCCTGCTGTCCACACTATTTCTGATACAAGCCCTGATGCCATTGACTTTCTTGGCCATCTGGGCACACTGTTGGCTCATGTTCAGCTGGCTGTCGACCAGCACCCCCACACACATGCACGATGCTGCTGCTACTGACTGTCTTAAGCTACATACAAAACATCCTACAGGAACAGTTTCTACTGACTATTTACAAGCACCTCATCTGTGTACATTTTGGTCAATTTTACTGCAGGAACCACTGGGGCTGGGATGGCCATGGTCTTCACTTTTCCCATACTGCTAATTTCCAGTTAAGCACAGGAAGATGATATTGTGTAGTCTTAGGCCAAGAAGGGTTTCTAGATATGGCACCAGAAACCAGACTTTAGATCATAACTGCAAGAACCTGAAAAGCAATAGAGCACAGGCTTCAGACTAAATAAGCTGAGTTACATCACCTGAATGAAAAATTAATTTTTTGTTCAACAATTAGTCAGACATATAAATAACATAAACACAAATCTCTTTCTGTGTTTTGTCTTTTGTTTCCCTCTGAATGCCTAATTTTTGTCATTTATTAAGTAACAGTAACTGAAAATTAATTTATATCAGCATGCATTTGGATGGGAAAATCTTTATTGTCTCATCCTAAATAAGCTTATTAAGGCATCAAATGAAGCAGATTTTCTTCCTGTTTTTTGGTAAACAGATGAACAGAACAAGGGAAAACAGTGCATAAATTAGAACATTAGATGTAAATGCTTTTTTGTGGCCTAAAACTCTATAAGTAAATGTTTAATGCAAGCTTTCAAGGGGGTAGAAGGTAGAATTTTTGAGGGGGGGCTTAAATAATTAACTAATCATTCTTGTCAAGAAGATAAAATAAAATATGAATTAGGAATTAGGAATTATGACTAGATTGAGTTTTAAGTGAACATTTATGACTAGACGAAGACCAGGAAATCAGGAAGTTTAAGCATGTTTTTTCTCAGCCTAGTTCCTTCACTGTTATTCATGTGAAATAGTACAAACTTACCACATTACATTGATTTCAATAAGGCAGTGAAATTAAACCATCATTGAAGCCATCTTATATTTCAAATTATAATGTCTTTATCGAGGCTAAATTTATTGGCTTTGCCCCCCTCATAATAATTTAAAAAAAAAAAAGTAATTCAGGATTTTCAAGTCTGCTGAGCTCTAGGTACTTTATAATTCTCTGGTTTGAATGTAACATCTACTACAGTAACATTACCTCTTTGTTGTGGTTTAACCCCTGCTGGCAACTGAGCCCCACACAGCCGCTCGCTCCCTTCCCTGCAGCAGGACGTGGGAGAGGATCTGAAGAGTAAAAGTAAGAAAACTTTTAGATAAAGACAGCTTAATAGGTAAAGCAAAAGCTGTGCAAATAATCAAAGCAAGGCATTCACTCATCACTTCTCATGGCCAGGCAGGTGCTTAGCCATCTCCAAGAGAGCAGGGCTCTATCACATGTAATGGTTCCTTGGGAAGCAAACATCATCATTCTGAGCATCTTCCCCTTCCTTCTCCCTCCCCCCACTTTATGTACTGAGCATGAAGCCATAGGGTATGGAATGCTCTTTTGGCTTGCTGGGGTCAGCTGTCATGGCTGTGTCCCTTCCCAGCTCCTTGTGCACCCACAGCCTCCTTCCTGGTGGGGCAGTGTGAGGGACAGAAAAGACCTTGATGCTGTGTGAGCAGTGCTCAGCAACAATCAAAACATCCCTGTGCTGTCAACACTGTGATCACCACAAATCCAAAACATAGCCTCATACTATCTACTATGGAGAAAATTAACTCTACCCCAGCCAAAACCAACATCAATTCACCCTACAGTGCAGCTGAATGAAGTCACTTAGCGTGACTTCATAGGCGTCCATGACAGCTAACAAAAATATGTAATGCCTTTAGAAAGCACAACATGATTTAAACACAGTTATGTTAAGAAAAGTATCAATTCTAAAAAGTTATAATGCCTCTATGACCTTTGCAACAGTTGGAACTATGTTATCCATAGAATAAATTAACAAATGTGCTACCAAATTAATTCTGATATATAAAGCAAAGGAAATTTCTGAAGTATTTCCTTGTGTTTGATAGAATAGGAAACACAGTCTCCATAGGGGACTATTTTTAGCACATTCTCATTGCTATAAATGAGGCAAGAAGTAATAGAGGTAGAATATAATTCAATAGCACAAAGGCGAGGGTCATACACTTGGGGTCTAATAACAGTTTCTACTCGAAACTGAGGGCTTATCATTTGGAAAGACAGGAAGATGAAAACCTTTTGAATTATTAGTTGACTATGAGCAACCAATGTGCTATGTTTGGAAAAAATGCAAATTAAACCTTAAAGCCCATGAAGCTTGGGCATTTTTGAGGAATAATATGTTCATGTTACTGTACAAGACATTGGTGGTCAGAAGTGGGCTAGTACTCTATCTCCTGTCTGTTGACATTTTTCCAAGTCATCTCTTCCTGTTTCCACTTGTACCAGAGCAAACTCTTAAACAGGGAGCAGTGAAATGAATCTAGGGACACTGACAGCGAAATTCTTAGACTGGCAAGACTTTGAAGCACAATACAGGACTGATCAGAGGGCTAATAGAGAGGTAATAGAGAATGACTTTGTATCAAGTTGCTTAGATTTTTACTGTCCTATGGGAAACACGAAAGAGTGACAAGGCAGGATCTGAAAGTTTTTCCTGAGATGTTAGCTTCACATAGCTAAATGGATCATGCAAGTGTGATCTTGGATGGAATGAGACTGCAGGAACTCTGAATGTCTGCTATTGTGGTTGTCTTTGTTTCTACCCAAAACTAAGAAGCAGAGAAACATACAGAGATGAATAGTATTCCTGCATGACTTAGATATCACATGGGTTTCTTTATTCATGGCAGAATTTTATGTGGGAGTTACGAAAGAAACAGATGTTCTGAAGATTAGCAAGGGCCACCGTAAACAATCACTTCCATAATAACTCTTATGACACAGCATGAACACAGACTTATCACTAAAGAACCCAGCCAACTATACATACTTACTCTCGAAAACCAAGACACTATTTTCTAGGACATATATTGGTAGTAGTATTATTTTTCCTGGAGAAAAACAATCTGGAAGATAAAAAAAGAGATACAAATTTTTTTCTAGGGTATTTTGGAAAGTATCATGAAGAGATGCCTATGTGGAGTTGTTACGACCCGCCCCAGGAAAAAGGGGGGGGGAGGGGGTAACCCAAGTTTTATCAATAATTCCTTTGGGGTGGATTAAAGTAAAACAACACTAAATAATCGGGGTTTGAAAACATATATTGACAAGATTTATTTTAACAGTTTTGTATCAATAGGTATGTTAACATTTTGGGTGCTGTCATAACCTTTCTGGGGAGGAGAAAAATGCATAGGGGAGAGAAAGACAGGGTAAGAGTAAGGGAGAGCAAGAAAAAAAAGAAGATGAGATAATCACCGCCCACTGGATCCAGCAATGTCTTGATCTGCAGGTGGTGGGGGGAGAAGGAAAAGCAAAAACCCCTCCAAACCCCCAAAGTCACCAGTCAAAATCCATATCCTTTGCACCTCCCCCAGGGCAGGGAGTTGTTTTCATAGGTTGGTGTCCCCCTTTTTGGCGCGGAGTTCATGTGGAGGGCGTGGTAAACTCGGCTCTTCCCACCTTTTTGGGGCTTGACATCTTCTGCACTGGAGGAGGGGGGATGGGCCCAGTTGCCCATCAGAAAGTCAAAAGCCTGCAGAAGTCTCTTAGAATGCATAAATCATTAACTGTTTCAGTCTCTGACAGGAGTCAAGTTCCATCTGTTAGATGCATAGTAGATTCTTTGAACAAGTTGTCTTTCAGAGAACAGCACAGAAAACTGCAATAATAGATGATTCAAAATTTTATTCAAATCCTACATGTATCTAATGAAGAACACAATAAAAAAAATTGAACAAAAAAATAGAACATAGAAGCAATTCACACCTGAAGACTAGTAATGTCACCAAATGTAAGGGAATGTAATATAGTTAGGGATGACTGTTTATTCAAATACAAACAGAGAGAAAGAGGAATGTAGGGGAGATGGAATGGAAAAATAATATTTTTCTTCCAACTAAGTACAATATTTTCGGTAACCTAATGTAATGCTTTCCTTCAAAATAAGTGACTCTTCACTTTCTTTCAGTAAACCAGATTTTAAGCCAACATTGCCCTGTTTTTAGAATTCTCAAATATCTTTTAAAAGATATCCTGTTCTCTGCAATGTTCATGTAACAAACTAGGGATGCATGTTATCGATGCTCTGGGATGTGCCCAAATATAGAAGAGGAAACCAAGCTTTTATTTCCTTTCCCACTTTTCTTAAATACAAAACTTGTGTGAAAACAGTAGAATATAATTCACTTCTTTTGTGAGAGAAAAAATTACAGCTCATCACTTCTGCCCAGTGGAGTTGTGGATACCCCATCTGTGGAAGTGTTCAGGATTGGATTGGATGGAACTCTGAGCAGCCTCGTCTAGTGAAAGGTGTCCCTACCCACGGCAGGGGGGTTGGAACTAGATAATCTTTAAGGTCCCTGCCAACACAAGCCATTCTGTGATTCTATGATTCTTTTGATTTTATTGCAAATTTTCTAAAGTTAGAAATTCATATCAAATAGTGGTTTGTTGATGGTTTTTTTAATACCATCTTGAAAATACTTCTTCCTTCCATTGAAAAAAAAAGTAACAAAACAACGGAAGTGTTTCAAGTTGTACGTATTCCGTATTCCAGACTAAATGTTTCTCTTGACATCTTGGTTTTGTCACTAATACATAAACTTAGAAACTAAAAACGTTGGAAGCTGAGGAGAGGCCAGAGCAAATAAAAACAAACAGGGGAATCTATTGCCCCAGACTGAATGTCCAACATGAAATATATTCTGGAAAGAGCTACAAAAAGAATACTGTTTAGCTGTGGAAAAATTCTACAGCCTTATTGAATATAAATACTGCGCTGAAAAAGTATAATCTGATTCATATTTAATGCTAAAAGCTATACAGACACAGTAGATGAGTATATAAATTCAAGGAACTGGGGCTACCAAGAGGCCTGTGGTGGGTTGAACCCAGCTGGGATCCAAATGGCCACCAAAGCCACTCTATCCCTCCCCTCCTCAGCTGGGCAGAGGAGGGAAAATGTAAGAAAAGGCTCCTACGACAAGATAAGGACATAATTGACCCACCAATTACTGTAGGGGTCAAAACAGATTCAAAGTAGAGAAATTAACTGAATTTACTAGCAATCAAATCAGAGTAGGATAAAGAGATGTAAAACCAAATCTTGAAAATATCTTCAGTGACCCAGTGTGGTTCCCCCACATGTTCACAAGTCCTGCCAGCAAACCTGCTCCAGTGTTGGCTTCCCATGGGGTCACAGTCTCCTTTGGGCTTCCACCAGCTCTGGCATGGAGTCCTTCACAGGCTACATTTGCTTCCCTGTGAACCTCCGTGGGGTGCAGGGGGACAGCCTGCTTCACGTGTTCTGTACCACAGGCTGCAGGGGAATGTCTGTTCTGGTGCCTGGAGCACCTCCTTCCTCTACTTCTTCACTAACCTTGATGTCAACTGGGCTGCTGCTCTTACCTACTCCTCTCTTCTCTGGCTGCAATTGCTTCAGTAACATCTTTCCTCTTCTTAAACACGTTATCCCGGATGTGCTACCACTATCACTGATGGGCTTGGCCTTGGCCAGCAGCAGGTCCATCTTGAAGCCGGACAGCATTGGCTCTGTCAGACATGGGCGAAGTTTACAGCAGCTTCTCACACAAGCCACCCCTGTAGCCCCCTTGTAGACCCTCCACTACCAAAACCTTACCATGCATGCCATACAAGGCCATACATGAAAGACTAGGCTATGAAGAATTAACTGAGAAAGGCATGTTTTAAGCTGATGTTTATAGGAAATGTGTTTGTTTGCCACAAAGGCTGAACAGAAAAGATTCAAAACTGTCTGGGAGGTGTTTGGGAATCTCTCTGGCAGCCCACAATGAGATGAGAGGGCTGAGTTGGCCATAGGACTGATAAGGCTGAGTTGGCCTTAAGGCTGATCAGGAGACTGACTATTTTCTGGCACCATCTGTTCAGCTCAATACAACTTGTCCATTATGGAAGCTGATAGTGTGGACACAGAGAGTTGCTTGCCAGGAAAGATACAAGGCTGCAAAGTAGAAAAGAAGGGCAGACAATGCAGAGATGAAGTAAGCAATTATCTGGGAGAATAACAACCTCTGTAAGAAGGAGGAATGGATCTGCTGCCTACCCAATGATGGCAGAGTGCAGGAGGAGAAGCCACTTTCAGCTCCTGACATACATAAGCAACAGATCTTCCAGCAGGAAAGTAACCCTAGTGATACACAAGCTATAGAACTCTTTCTCCTGTCTTTCATCTATATGAACATTCCTCCTTCTTTAGGTCCCATGCAACACAGTAAATGAGTTAAAGAAGCTGAAAAGGTTCTCACTTCACTCTGCACTATGTCCTGTTTTTTTGCATGATTTTTTTCTTTTTTTCATCTAGAAGGAGTTGTATTTGGGTTCAAAATCCTTTAGTTGAGAAAGTGGTCTTCAGAATTTCAGAAATTCACCTCCATTAAGAAAGGTTAGAATTTATTTTATTTACTGCAATAAGCTACTTCTGAATCATAGAATATCAGATCAAGCTGTCAAAAAGATATCCCCTTTAAAATTAATGTATTAATTGATAAGATTTTTCTTGTTCTACAGTAATTTTTTTTCCACTCAGGTTGTAAGCAATCAATACCTATAGTCTTTCCATGAGCTGCAAGATTTAGCTGAGAGAAGGAAAATTTATTACAATCGTACACAAGGGGTAATGATAAGAAAACCTGTCCAACTGGATAAATGCAATTATGTCATAATGTGTAGGAGTGTGTGTTTCACTGACCAGTGCTAAAGCAATATTTCTTTCCTCCGATAAAGTCAACCTAGTTTGTTATGTTAACCTCATGTGTACGTTGCTGCTGTCTCTGCTACTGATAATATTACTTTCAGATTCTTGAGTGAAAGAGCCTTTGTAAAGTGCTTTACAGATAGATTGAGACAACTAAATCCACATTTCAGATTAATAAATCAACTTTTAAAACTCTGTTATGCTCTGGCTCACTGTTGTGGTTCAGAACAAAAAAATATAATCCTTGATTTGTGAATGTAAGGCAGTAGATATTTCTATCAGCTAAATGACTTTCTTTTCATCTTGCACTCTGCTTATAATCATTGCCCAAAAGACAATAAGAAAAACTGTCTGAATGCCAGAAACAATCATTTAGATAGAAGTGCTCCCTGGTCTGTTGCCAAACATGGAAAAGCTAATAAAAACATTGATAGTATACTCTACTGGAAAAGTGGGACTTGTTATCTTGAATTATAAACTTACCTTACTCATAAACTTAGATTCTATTTTCTAAGTAAGAACAAAGTTAACGGAGAATTTGAAATAAAAATTAATGATCTGACAAGGAAAGAAGTATTTACTGGACTGAATTTGGAAAAAACCCTGCAGTTTTGACTTCATAGATAGACTGTAAAATAAGAAGTCTGTTTATATAAAATAGAATAAAATGCAAACCAAGAGAAACTAAGATTCTGCATGGTATATACAAATGCACTTCAAGACTTAATGATATTTTATATCTACTTGATACATACAGGGAGTATATTAGTAATTTGAATCACAGATTCAAGAAGGTTCTATCAAGTTATTGCACAAGTTCACCTTATTACTAATAAAGAATTGTTCCCTAAACACAAATTGTAATCCTTTACCCTTTCCAGTTTTAAGTACCCAAGGACATGGGTGTTCCTGCAGGATTAATAAAAGGTTCTACACATGAGTGAATCTCACTGTCTGTAAATGTGTTCTACCATTCAACTTAATTATTTTCCTTGTTATTAGTTAAGATATGTTTTCTAATACTAAATATTTCTTCAGTTGTCTCGACGGTTAAATATTAGTAAGTAATAGAGCATGTAGGATTCCAATACACAGCTGATACATGGTTTAGAATTATGCTTTGGAGAATACAATTTATTTATCATTGCTCAGCAGAAGATTTCCATGAATCTTTAATATCCTGTGCAGTTCTTTCTACTAACATTACTGACTTCTCCTGGGTATGACTTTTTTATGGGGAAGAGATTGGTTTAAGGTTCCTTCATGTCGTCCTAGAACAAACTAATTGCTTTGAAGAATTTTACTCAAGTAGTGAGAAACCATACAGCACGACCTACAGAGCACAGTATCATATAGAGTGTGCTCATACAGCTTTTCATGCTACATAAAACTACACTTCATGGAGTATAGGCTTTCCTGTTTATAGATGCCTGTAACCTAGAAAAATATCTTCCCTCTTTGAGGCCACTATATTTTTTATGAAGCCTAACACATGGGCTAAATATTTTTAAATTGCTGCAATTTAACACTGTTCAATAGAGTTTAGTTGTTTGAATCTGAGGAGCAAGTAGTTTTCAGATGAGCTAGCATGTAGCACATATAAGTTAGAGCATGCTCTTGAGCAGCTTATCCTTCAGGACAAACAGGGAAGGAAGGAAACCCAGGCAGGGGCCAGGCGATGTGGAAGGAAGCTTCTACACCACACTCCTCATCTTGGCATACTGACTGCTTTTAGCAACTTCCTTCTCCTTCTTTTTGAGCAAGACTGAAGTGACAGAATTAGGACCAGAGAATTTTTGAGAGGGTGATTGTAACACTGGAGAAAGGGGACACATAACTGTAAGGTCTTATACAACCTTTTTAGCTGTATGGGACTCATACATATTATATCAGATAATTAGATATGTTAATGCAATAATTGACCTAATAATATCAGGCTAATAATTATTAACACCATGTGTTGTCTTTTGCCCATAACAAGATTTTGAGTGTAACATCTCCAAACAACATACTCTAAAGAAATACATAACTGTGGTGGTTTGAGCTGCCCCCCCCAAGAGGGGGGGTTGGAATTGGTTGGTCCCAAGTGAGTTTCCGATCAAGGACCAGTCGGAGCTGTGACTGTTTTGCTGCTTCATAGTTCTGCTTCTAAACCAATGATCTCAGCCACAATACTTAATGAATCAATCAATCTAATGAATGCTTATACTTTTCACTGTAGTTGTCATAGTGTTTTAAATTAATTTATAAAACCATTCAGGACAAAATAATATTTAAAAATGGTTATGGAAAACTCTGGAAAAGCAAGCAATAACCCACTTCATAGTTTTAGTTTTAAACTTAAATTCTGCCACAATATTTGCTAGTAAAAGTTTATGACTGTTCCATCTTAGAGCACATTAACTATAGTTTTTTCTTTTATGCATCCCAAACTATTGTTTTATTATTATATGTTGGATTCAGCTTTGCTGAATTTACTTTTTAAGGCAACCTGAGCAACTGAAACTTTTAAACTGGGGGGATTTTCATAAATAGTATGTTAGACTCATTATCTACTGAAGCATATATTTTAGTAGATGAAGTCTTAGTGTGTTTGTAAAAATGTGATGGTGAGCATCACCCTCTTCAGGTAGCTGTCAGTTAAGGAAAAATAAAAAGAAATATGTCTGTTGCTTCCAGACAATTTCCAAAGATGTCCTCAGTATGTGAAGAGGCAAGTTTACCTTTCCACAGCAAACTTTTGTGTTATATTAAGATGACTGATGATCTGAAAAAGAATGTTTTCATTTTCTCCTAGTTCTTTATGCATTTTAAAGCTGTTGAGAATCATTTTAATAAAAAGTATTAGTAGGTGAAGTACTTGTAGGATCTATTTTTTTTGGTCTTTGCTTTTTGACTTTCAGCTTTTCTTGGCCTTATTATTCTCTCAAGAGCTACCAGACAGCTGAGCACATGGAGAATACTGAAACTGGGATACAGGATGCTGAACTAGCTTTTCCTATCTGTTTATTTTTATTTTCTTTTGGTGTCTTTATATTTTCTTTCCAGAGTGGAACTGGTTATTTTAAAATTCTATTTAGTTTTTCAATTGTCTTCTGATTTAATAATATTCACTAAAAGAGAAAAATCTTACTAACAGACATGATCTCTACCTTTAAATTATCTGTTAAATTATGTTCTTCCATAATTTAACATTTATTATGTTTTAAATTTGAACCCATTTCATTTTCCTTAAAGACGTACAAATCTTATGAGTTTTGAAAATAAAAATAGGAATATCTACACATAAAAGCTCCTACATTTCAGGATAAAATATTTACAGATAATAAGTAAATATACCAGATAGTAAGATCAAATGGGTGCTAGAATTCTAAGATCCATTAAATTGTCTAATGTTCTATATTTAGGTATATAATTTTTTTTGTCTCTGAAGATGTTTCCATATTTTCAGTATCAAACTTCTATAGTAATTAATCTTGAAGTGACCACACGTAATTATTTTGTTGACAAGCCATTTTCTCTTTTTTGTTTTTCACTAGATAGGCAGAAAATTATAAAAGTTTTAGGGTTTTTTTAAACTGTTTGTTTTATTGATCCACAGTCTAGTTGCCAGATACCAAGTCTTCAATTTAAATATACTCTGTGAACAACCTAATCTGGCCTGCTAGGAAATCAAAGTTTAAACTCTTCCATAGATTGCTGAGTCTTTATGTAGGATACATCCTCTGACAGATAGGAAGGAATTTAGGTACTGAATTTATAGTGGTAAAAGACCATTATGTAAGCAATACTATGTAAAGTTCCATTAGGTAATATGCATCATAATAATAGTAGGCATTTTAGGATAATATTAAACAGCATTCAAAACAATTTGGAGTATCATCTTTCTGAGAAATAACAATATAATTTTTGTTAACAGTGTTGATAGTACTATTTAATGCAATTTTGTATTGTTAAAAATGTCTTTATTTTATTTTATGTTATGACATCAAACTTTTTACATTTGTTCAAGTAATGTTGCAAAGTTAGTCAATAAATAGTTTTAGGCCTTAACCATACTCTGAGGTTCTCTTAACAAAGCAGTTAAAGATGAACCTTTGTGGATGACAAACCTTCATCTGGTTTCCAACTGTCGCATCTGGCACATGGTATTTTGGGTTGGGAAGTTAAAATCAGCAGATTAGGATGCAAGTCATCCTTTTTCCCTGTATACTATTGGTTATGAGGAATTAGTTTTGTTTAAGCTCCCCGTAAGCCATTTACACAGTGGTTGGAGCACTCTATCTTAAACCAGCTTTTCCTGCTGAAAGACTCAAATGATTTTTAAATTGCACCATATTTATTTCATTATATGATAAGAGTTCCATTTTATGTACTTGCACCTCTTGGAAGTATGGTAATAGGATATTTGTGTATATCTGCTCTTCTCCATAACAAAAGCCAGATAAATGTAATTGTGAAAGAAGTAATAAATTTACCTGAGTTTATGACTTAGCCCTGTTCAAGTAGTGAAGTTAATACAAAAGATTTCTTCAAGCATAAAAAGGATAAAATGTGATAAAACTAAAATAGCTAAGTGAACATAGAGGAAAAATGTGTCATTGCTTGTTACTTGTAGACAACATATTTTTCTATAAAATGACTTCACTAGGGGTTGATACTTATTGAAAGCAATTACTCTACCGTGCAGTACTTTACACTGCAGAAAAACCACACTAATAAACAGCAATAATAACAATTCTTTAAAGCGTCCCCTGTGTGCTGTGATGTATCTACTGCTAACTCATATAGTAAATCTAAACTGTTCAACAAACACTATAGAATGTATCTGCAGGGCTTAATCTAGCTTTTCTCATTTAGCATTCTTAATAGTAAAAAATTGGCTGCAACATTGCAGTTTGAATAACAATGCTCCCAAAGTTTATTTAAATTTTCAGGAAATAATTGTAAAAACTAAGCCCTTGCCGAAAAATAAGATACATGACTGAATAATAAAGCATCATAAAACAGAATTCGTGGCCTTTGTCTTGCAAACTATTTTGTAGTGGTGTTACTGGAACATCTGTAGCAATCAGTCTTTAGATTTCAGACTCTTCATTATAGACCATGAAAAATTTTACACTATTTAAATCTGTTATTAAAATAGGTGCCTTATCTTTAATAACTACATATTTTAAAGTAAAATTTCCATACTCATTTTGCCATTTGACTATTAAAATTGTTTTTCTCTCTGCATCGTTGAGAGGAGAAATCTGTATTTTCCATGATGTGTGAGGAAGTGTGAGGACTGTTTTCTCTTTGAAGAATTTGGATTTGTACAGAATGGTGGAAAAAGAAACAACCTTAGAGTAGATAGAAAGTAGATATTAGATATACATCTCTACAAATTCTGAGAGACCTCTAATGACTTTGGTACAGTCAAAACATATATAAATTTTGCTTACTGCAGTGAACAAGCCTCGACAAGCAGCCAATACTTGACCGTCCTTTAGGAGAAGAAATTTTTTCTAATATTCAAACTAAATCTTCTCTGGCACAACTTGAGACAGTTTCCTCTTCTATCACTTGTTACTTAGAAGAGACTGATCCCCACCTGGCTACAACCTCCTTTCAAGTGGTTGTAAAGAGCAATAAGGTCTCCCTTCAGGGTCCTTTCCTCCAGGCTGAACAACCCCAGCTCCCTCAATTGCTCCTCATCAGACTTGTGCTCCAGACCTTTTCCTACCTTCATTGCCCTTCCCTGGACATGCTTCAACACTTCAATGTCTTGTAGTGAGAGTATAGAACAAAACTCAGTATTAATACAAAACCATATTCATAACCTTGTACAGTTCACCTTGGCCCATTGTTCCAACCTATCCAGATACCCCTCTTAGCGCCTTCTTATCCTTCAGCAGATAACAGTCCTGCCCAACTTGGTGTCATCTGTGAACTGACTGAGGGTGCACTCAACTCCCTCATCCAGATCATTGATAGATACTAAACTGAACTGACCCCAGTACTTAGCACCAGGGAACAGGGTCTGCCTCTCACTCTCTCCAGAACTCCTCAACCTACTCACCTCCCCCTGCGGTGGAGCAATTCCTTTACATAGGCACAGCCCCCAGTGCTCTCTGCTGCCAGCAGGTACTGGCATGACAGTCAGGCACACCCAGCAGCTGGCTCTGGAGTAGTAGCATGTTCCCATGGGAGCTCTGTCTGGGCAGCTGCGACAGTGGTGGTGGGTGCAAAGCTCAGAGAGCCATGGCTTTCTACCATGTGAATACCATTGCTCTGTGGACTTCAGCTTCTGCCCTTCCTTAGGTCCTTCCCTTCTATTTTGAAGATTTCTGCTCCTGAATTATATCAAATATTTTCATGATTGTGTTTTACATGCATGACCAAAAATGAACATATTTAAATGTTAGCTAGTCTTTGTTCAATCAATACCATTTATGATTCAAATTGTAATACTAAATGCTTGATCCTCTGAAACCTGCATATTTTGGTCAGAAAGAATCTTCTCAATAGTAGTTTTCTCTCAGGCTGAAATGGCAAAAGTTATTGCAAAAGTATTTCACACTATCAAGATAATGATGTCTTTTTTAGGTGCATCCTTCAGACAATTCAACTTACATTTTATTCATCTATTTCCGATCTCTTTTTATAACTCTTGACCACCCTGTAGTGATATCATTAGTAATTACATATTATGTTATGAAAATCTGCCTACTCTTTTTTAACTTACTAAAGTATATGATTGTAAAGTCAGAATTCTCAGAGGGTATGGATGCAAAGAAGGAATCTGTTGCAAGTTTAAAGCTGTATATATTCTAGGAGAAAGTAAAATTTGAATATATATTGTTAAAAGTCTTTAACAAAGTTCACCAATACTGTGAATAGCATTATATGATAAATTGTCTCACTGTGCAACTGCATTACAATAACAAAATAATAAAAAAATAATTTTACTGATTGATTTCCATTGACATTTTCATCTCAAAATTCTCTGTGACTAATTATCTCATATAAAATATTCAAATTTGTATAATTTCTGTGTTCTCATGTTTTTGCTTACAATTCCCTGCTGCTATGCTGTACATGGACTTCTGTCACATCAAATTAAAAGAGCTGGAAAATTGCCCTTTGTATGACTTTAATTTCCACTCAGATATCCAATTAGTTATATTTTATTTGCATGGGACCTGAAGCAAACCCACTCTTAGTTAATGAGAGTTGACTTATTGATAAGAAAAATGACTTTTAGTGTTTAGGTTAACCCTAGGTAGATTCAGGAATCAGTTACAAAGTGTGCTTATGGCTGACATGAAGAAATAAAAATCCCACCTTTGAGCTATATTTGAAAAGACAATTTTTTTTCCAAGCAATATTATTTAGAGTTAATTTGCAATGTAGTTATAGCACCAGGGTTGAAGATCTCACACATTAACACAGATTGCTAAATATGTGTGACATAATATTTGTAGATATACCAAGAGGCAACTCAAAAGTTTAATTTGTGTCACTATTAAACCTAGCTACTCGTATTTGCACAAAAAAAGGAGATTTTTGTCAGCATTGCTATATCTTACCATCTTCTCATAGAAGAGATGAAAAAGAGCTTTCAGTGATAAGGAATAAAGCAGTAATAGCACAATAGCACAAGCTGTGAGGGGAAGATTGGTCTCTTATTCACAGAGTGATTTCAAATTGCCAGAAGGGACTGCCTTCTGTAAAAGTGTCTTTGTGGGGAACATCTTCAGCAAAATTGAATAATAGCAGTTTTGTGGGCCTGAAGCACTTTGTGCAGGATGTGTGTTTTCCTGAACTCATTTCATTTTCATAATCACCAAAAATATTTCAATAATGTAAAACCATTTTGTTTTGTACAAATGATCCTGGACACCTCCTGGGAAATGTTTCTTTATACACAATGTATAAAGAAGCCTCATTGAAGTAAGGAATCTAAGAAGAAAACCTCTGACATTTTCATATTTTGTTCTCATTTCTGTTCTGAAAAGCTTGAAAAGTATAAGGAAGAACAATATGGGAACACAGATTTCTGTGATTAGGTACTTTCTACACAGTTTTCTACCTCTATTCCTTAATCCTGTTAAACATTATTTGCACAGCAGGTACTTACTGAGAGTAGTTTTCATTTTAGCTGGAGATTTATTCAGGGAAAGCTCTGGAAACCTGAAGTTCTATTAACGGCTTTTATTTCATATTGCTTAGCCCATGAAGTAGATTGAAAAAAGCATCTTTTATGTACACATTTTAAATATGAATCTTTTCACCCCTGATGTGAACATTCATCCTGTTCCACTTGATATACCTTTAAAACATTATTCAGAATTTTTGGAATCAGCAGGCGACTGTCCTCTTAGAATCGCCAGGTTATCTCAAAGAAAGATGTGAATTAAACTTTACCGAACATTTCATGAGAAATACATTACACATTACATTAAATATTCCTCATGTTCATCAGAAACAAAGACAAAAAAGAGGGTGAAATCTTCTAAGGAAATCTTTTTACAGATTTTTGAATTATTCAGCCACAATTAGATTTTGGCTTCTCTGACTTTATCTTCTACCTTCATAAGATAGTGGAGCACATAGGGGGTTTGTTTCACCTTGTGAAGAGGAGTAAAACAGTGTCTTCTATTCCCATGGAAAACTCACTTAGAGAAAGAAAATTAAAAGTTTAAAAAAAAAAAAAAAGGAATTCAGGTAGAAGTTGTCCAGAAAGGCAGGCTAAAGAAAATGTAGTTATAAAGCACAGGACCATTTAGCAAGTCTTTATTTTCCCTGCTTGGTACTACGAAGAAGACAGAATCAACCAAAAAAGGAATTAACTTTTCCACTCTTGGTACTTTCATTCCTTCAAATAGAACATTTCAGCTTGCATTTATGTAGCTTTTCAAGTTACAGCATAGCAATTAAATGAAAATGACTGACTGAAAAGTGATAAGTGGTTTTACAAAGGAAAAAAAGATAGATGCAAGATCTATATTTTCACCATGTGCTTTAATTCCAATGTGGAAAGAAGACAGCTTCTTTCAGAAATCAACTCAAAAAACTTGTAAGAAATCGTGTGCAATTAGGTCTTTACCTGAAGACGCTTTATTTAAACCTAGAACTTGAGCCTTGACCATCCCATATTGCAGGTAACATTTTCTATTGTCAAGTGGTAAACTCATAGTTTTCTAAACTAAGAATCCTATGTTGTGAAGAGTGGTCATAAATCTGTCTCCTAAATCTCTGGCTAAAGTGTAAACATTTCTTACTTTTTGCTTATTATTATTTTGAACAAATTAATATTTTCTGGTGGAAATGCACTTTGTACAAAAAAAATCTCAGTTCCTTCTATAACGAGACAAATAAGTTCTAATTATAAACTGTAAATTTTCATGACAGAACCATAAATCATATCCTTAGGGAAATAACAGATACTGTGACTGTTTCTAAAGATTTGAGAGACAGTTTTTGGGAAACTCTGTCCCTCAAAATTTATTGTGCCAACTGACTATTCCCATCATCCACCATTTCCAAATACTGCAGAAGCTTTACTGCGCTAGTCTATTAGAGTCTCAAACTTTGTCTGGACAAGCTATGGAAGAGAGCTGAGAAACTGAACATCTTTATCTTCTACAGATAGCAAGTTAGAGGATGCATAGCCCAAGCTTTGGGTAGTGACAAGTTGTAGCTGTCCTTATGGTGTACAAACTTTGAGCATTTCTAGAAATTACTTGTCTAGCAAAGGTTGACTACAAAGTGATTCTTGGAGTACAGTCGAGGTACAGATCAGTAGTCTGGGACAGTGCTGTAAGTCCTATTTGACCACATCAGGGTTCTGCCTGAAGCCAAGCAAAAACAATAGTATAGGCTGTAGTATTCTGTCTGTTGACTATTTCAAGTAGTTTAAATAATTATCCACAATCTTCAAGAATATTAGTTCTAATAAACTGATTTTCTCAAATATACAAAGGCCCTCCTTTTCTTTTGTCAGGAAATCTGATGCAACAACACTGGATTAACTGCCATTGGGCTGGAAGAATTGTGCTTCCATAAGAGAAGAATACTAAAGCCAGGACTTTATTATTGTAGTAGTTTTGTATGTGTTGACTGTGATAGAAAAATTCCAGACCATACAACATATGCAATAAATTAGTGGTTATCAGATATTCTTGATGCTAATCCTTGGAATAAGACAATTCAAATGTTAGAAATTAAATACAATGTATTTAAGGTGTGTTTGAGGGAGTTTCAAGTTGGAATTGCAAAATAAAAATAACAATAACAACAACAACAACAACAATAATAATAATAATATTGTCATTAAAGGACTGAAGAGCCCCAGAATATATTGTCTAGCAAAATTTAGAGTCTAAATCATTGGAAGTTTGAAGAACAAGCTGGACAAGCTTGTCAACCCTGTCAAGAATGGTTTAGATCTTGCCAATCGCACCTTTGAACACTTAACTTTTCAGGGACCCCCCCAGTTCTTTTTTTTTGTGGTTCTATGACTTTACATCACTTCCATTACACTAACTGGGGTTTATTCTAAATGTCCGAGAGGCATATCACTCTTGTCTATTTGTCTGTCTCAGAACTATACACGTAGTACCATGTCATTCAAGAATTACGAAGTTCTGTTTGCTCCTGCCTGATAGTTTTTTTCTAAATACTGTTAATCTTGGTAAAAACTCTGAAACTCTGACTGTAATATCTGGAATAAAAAATATTTATCTGATAATAAAGAGAAATACTAGTAACACAAAGTACCTAATTTTTTTTTTTTATTCTTTATTCTCTCAGAATTTCTATGTCAAAAGCTCCTTGCAAAATTCAGATAAAATAAGAGATTCAAAGAATGAAGTATTATTATTTTTGTGCCTAGAATCTCTTTGAGTAAAGACAGTCCTATGGGACTATCATATTTTTCAGACTAATTCCTTTGCATAGCAAATGTAGGTGCAGTTTTCTTTGAAGTTTATTTCCAGACTGGTTCAATTCCATATATTACAGTTTGCAAGAGAAAGATCTTTTGATAAGCATGAAAAGTTTGATTTGAAATAAAATTTGGATCTCTTGTTAGGTGAAAAAAGAAAACTGCCTTATTTGTTCTGGGTGATTCTGCTGAGGGCAACATGAGGGCAATCAGACCAGTGCCCTAACAATCATTGTTCAATCAAATGCAGAGGCATATAATAACCATAATTTCATATAAAATTGATCTTCTTATGTTTTTGCCAGGAAGTTCATTTTTAGTGCATATTTTCCTCTCTAACTTACAACCTTTTAGTATCAGTTCTTAGGTTGAAAATTATAACCTCTCTGCAGCACACAAATTATATACTGTGGCAGTCTTATCAGCTTTAATTGGGGGAACACATTAATGTAAATAGATGAAAAATGAAGGTGGAGGAAAGAGAGAAAGGAAATAAAAAGGAAAGCATGAATAACAAATAAATACTCATAAATTTAGCTTCATTCACATTTTCAGAAAGAAACAAATATATCCCTTTTCTATATGTATTCTAATTTCTGCCACTTTCTCCACATTTTCTACTTTTCAGTCATTTTGGTATGGTAGTACCTGCCTCACTCTTTGAGGTGTTCTAGTACAAAAATTCCTTGCCAAAAAAATAAAAATCAGTAGATAAGCTTTTAATTAAGGCTTTTTTTACACTGTCTTTTCTGGATCAATGTCAGACTTTATACTATATAGCGCTTTATCTGAACTGATCAAACTCTATCAGTAAACCAATCATGACTATTCTTATTTCTCCTATTGGAACCATACTCCAGAAAATTAATCCTTCAACACAAAGAAATTATCCTTAAAGCTTATATACTTTACATTTAACTTATTAATTTTAACACTAGTTTTTCTTGCCTTCAGTTTGTTTTTTCACTACTTATCCTAACTGATATATTTTTTTGAGAGCAAATACTATAAGCTTTTTACATTTATGTCATTCTATTAACCAACTGAAAATTTTTCTAAAGATACTTAGGATAGAATGACTGCTTTACAATTCTATTCTGGATATGGTATCTATGTATAATTCTATCTCATAATTAATACAATAAGGATACTTCTAAATGACACTGATATTTTAAGATAAGTGTTTGATTGAGAGACATCAGGGAAATTACCAGCTAAAGTCACACAGGATTGTTCACAGCAAAACATAATATTTGAATACCCCTAAAACCCCTAATTGCATGCCATTAAATTTTCACTCTTGAATAGCTGCGATTAGAGAATTACTCTCAGATTAGCTTTTTTATCTCAATGTTCCACATGATATGGTGTTGAGGATTTAATATCTTTTTTTCTCTGATTTTCCTTGTATACAACCTAAATTTGGCCTGACAAGAAAAGTCATTTGCTGTTCTACTTGATTAGGAGATGAATCTTTGCCATTAATCTACTTAGTTTTATGGCATCACAACGTACCCTAACAGGAAAGACAAAGCTCCAAGTGTGCTGGCTAAATTTAGGTGTAAAGGTATTGTTTCCCCGCCCCTAGAAGAGCAAGCCAGTACTCTGAGCTTTGCAATGATCCCACATGAAAATATCATTTACTGATGGATACCACAGTTAAGCTTCAGTCCAGTCACAAGACTGCCCTAATTCTTGAGTAAAATAGTAGCTTTCACCCAACCAGTTGGGTATAGGCTAGATGAAAAATAGTAGATAAAAACTGCATAAGCAATGGTAATATGCAATAAGCATGAATTACCTTGCTTGTAACACATGAAGGTCCTGAAGATCGTGTAGCTTTGGCAGGTGTAAGTCTGCTTATTCAGTGAATGTGTCTTGCTAGGAGAGTGCCTAAATGCTCTTAGTAATGGATTTTCAAAAGCATCATCTTTAACTGTGCTCTATTTCTGCTGTAGCATTTACAAAGCTTGTAGGAGCAGAACAGATACTAGTTGCTGTGGTGATTAATATTCTTATGGCTTCCTGAGAGTTTAAAAATTTATATTTAAACACAGGCTGTTCTTTGCTCTAAACCAGGAGTGTGAAAAACTGCAATGACAAAGTTGTAATGTTGGTTGATGATGCAGCTGCAAAGTAAAATCCCTATACAGTCAGCCCACTGTGTTTAAACAACTGAGTTTGTGAAGTAAGCAACATCACTCATAGTGGTAAGTATCCTTGCTGAGCTTTCAGCAGCATATAGGACCCAATTTTGCTTCGTGCTACAAAACATGGATGAAAGATATCTATCTTGAGAAAGAAGACTATCAATTGTAAGGGATTTTTGAAAAATATGAGTGCAGAACATAGTTCTATGACTTGTAGAATCACTGCAGCAGCTAAAAACCCCCTGCCTCAGACATCATATATACAGTCTGGTATAAGCTGTAAAAACTTTAAGCAAAAAAAAATAAAAGGAATTGTCAATATTGCCCAAATCCAACACAATACACACAGTGACGAAACCAGACAAGAAATTTCTCTCATCTAATTTTGCAATTTTTTTTTTCCTTTGTATTTCCTGCTCTGTTGCTGTGGAATAACATTATTGAAATGTCTTCAAAGTAAAACAATTTACATTTTTCACTTTTGGGAAAAAAAAAGAAAAAAGAGAAAAGAAAGAAGAAAAAAAGAAAAAAAAAAGGAAAAACGGAAAAAAGTTATTCTTTCAAATTTGTAGGTTCTTGCTGAACTCTTCTGCTGTCTGGAGGATCTTTGCGATGGTAATCCCAGAGCACTAAGCAGCCAATAACTAACTAGCCAGTGTGGACAAAAAGTGGCAAAAAGAAACAAAAACCCTCAACTTGTAGCTGGAAATCATTATGGGCTTGTTTTCCGTATGAACCGATGAAAAGGCTAGTGATTTTGAGAGGGAGGAAGTCACTTGAAAGCCACATTTTTTGTCTGCTTCTTGATTGGCTTTCCAGATTCTTAACCCCTGCCTGCTCTTCTGAAGTGCTATGTCTCCTTGCTCTTACAGTTAAGAAAATATCTGCAAACAGTTTTGTAACTTTAATTTTGCTTTGTCTTGGAAACAGAGCTCTACAGTGTACTAAGTTAATATGAAATAAATTAAATCAAGAAATTGATGAATTTTTTGATCAGAATTAAACTGAAAGAAATTAAACATTCTGAGGCAATGTTAGTTTTCAGCATTCACAGCTTCCAGGGTTCTCTAGTCAAATCCATGTGTCTGTATCAAACAACCAGTTTTCCAGAATGATAAATTATATTTAAATACTAAATTACTGGGAAAAAAAATCTACATAGGTATACATAATTAATGTCTAAGTAGGAGCATTAAATAATGCAGAACAACTTATTAGGAATAAATGTGCTCAAGCCTAATAAAAAATAAATGTCGAATTACATAGAAGACACAGTTGCTCATAACATTAATTTATTAAATTATATAGCTTTTATGGGATGACTATAGGGACTCTGTCATGTTGCTCGCAGTTGCACCCTTATATTACTTGTCCTACAAGAAGTTTATTATAAACAATCTAAACCATGCCAAAACAAAGAGGAAGAACTTTGTACTAGATAACATGAGAGACCAAAGATGAGGAAAGCTTAAGTTAATGGATCACCTTCTACAGAATTTGTGTGTGATCTTGCTGAGTTGAACAATCCACATGAATTTCTTTCTACATGTGTAAAATGGAAATCATGTTTGTCTAGTAAACAGAAAGTTATGAAGCTCAGTCTAATCACGTTTGTCAAGAATCTTGAAATCCTTGTATACTGGGTACTGTATTATTTATTGTATTACTTCATCTTTTATATAAAACAAAGTCTGAGATGTGAGAGAGTACAATTTAGATGCCATGATGTATACTATGCTGATTGAATTCATATAAAATCAGAAGTGTTTGAGCAATATTTATTATGCCAGAACTAAAACTGCTTGGAAAATTTCTGTTGCAATACTTTTCAATGGGAAATATTAACAAAATTGATGGGTTTTGCCTCCAATTTTGAAGTATTGGCTTCTTTTGCTCCTATTTTTTGGTCATAAAAGTAAAAATTAATTACAAAAAAGTAGTGAGCTATTAAGGAGCAGAGGTACTTTTTTTGTGCCAGTGAGGCTTTCAACAATTTCATTTGCCACCATTAAAATTGGCAGGAATTTTGGGCAGGAAACAAGCCAAAATTTTCTTTTTATACTATTCCAAACCCAAATTTTCATGGGAATCCCTTTGCTCATAAAATTTGTATTTTTAGATTTTATCCTGAAGTGGGAGGAAAAAAATTTCCATCATTTCAGAGTGATATTTTAAATTTTCTGTTTCTGTTTATACAAAAACACATTAAGCAAGTAATAGACTTGAATATTTCTGAATGCCATTTTATTGCACAATACATACACATGTTATTGAAGAGTCTTGATTTAACAGGATAAACAAATTGATACATCTATGGCATAAGGTAGTTATCAGAGAATCCAGGCACTTCCTATGCACCTGATATTTTCAAAGAATAAATTTCAGTTGCATCAGATCACAAATGTAAAAGTGAATTTCAATATTCCAAGTCATGTTGCCACAAATTGTTCTGTCTCTAATATCTGTTCAGTATCCTGGCACTGTGAAAATAAGGGAAAATGTAGGTTAAAATGTGACAGGATATTATTCAGAGAACATTCACTAATCCATCCTCCAGCTCACATTACAGGGATGTAATTTTTCTAGGAGCTGTTGCTGAGAAAGTTCTATGGCATATTATATAATTGTACTTTTCTTTCACAATATACATATTTCAGGACTGGAAGGATGAGAGGAAAGATGGCATCTTCTAATAGTTTCTCCCTTGGATTCACGAGACAATTTTAAAATTATTTTAATAAGATCTAAACCCATAAAAAACTTTTGCACTGAAACCTTATGATAAGAAGCTACATTTGCAGGAAACGCATAATATTTTGTGGAGAAACAAAAAGAATGTTCAATCGCAGAAGATCTTAAAAAGACTAGTATATTTTTTTAATATTATGCTTGTGAGGATCTATGCTTTCCCACAGTTGAAA
This sequence comes from Lepidothrix coronata, assembly GCF_001604755.1. Classification (NCBI taxonomy): domain Eukaryota; kingdom Metazoa; phylum Chordata; class Aves; order Passeriformes; family Pipridae; genus Lepidothrix; species Lepidothrix coronata. Next base: position 4,111,454 of record NW_016690189.1, read on the forward strand.
TTCTAACAAGTTACATTGCTATACTAAGGAATTTCAGTTCAATTTTCCAGCAGGCACACATACACATGGTGCTTTTCAACCTGCAGCATTGAACTCTTTACTTGTTGTGAAATTGGTACTCATCTGGAAAATACACTTGTCACTACAGCTGGGTACTTTGGGGTTTCTATTCCGTTGATAGGTACTCCAAGGAACTAATTCCCCTCAATTAGGTAACAAAAGAGAAGCTAATTCTTGGGTGGATGGAATATGCAAAGAAATGGGGTATAGGGACAGAAAGATCACAGTTATAAAAGTTTTGCCACAAGGCATATGCTTGGCACTTACATTCATACATTTACTTTCTGCTACTGCTCCAAATGAACCTCTTTTGTCTTTCTTATTCTCAGATGTTTAAGAAGGTTTAACTGCAACTTAAACATCGAACACACAGCTGCAAAATCCAGGTGCTCTGTTATGATATACATTTTTCTAGCAACAGCATCTGGATGCTTGGCTGGCTGCACCATGGAAAGCACTGGCTCTAATATTGCTTGTGTTGGCGTCCAAAGAAACTGCCTAAGGATCAGTCTGCTGTGGGGCTGGCTGGGATATACTGCCCAGCTGGAGGCTGTAGTCCTTTGATAGGCCTGTCATTGTCAAGAATTTGTTCAAGTTTATATACCTAAGAATAAAATCTTGTTCAAATTTCTCATGATCTCTTCCACATGTAAAGCCCCATTATGGTACAAAGGAGCTTGTCCAAATTCATTGAGTTGAAATATAAGGAACTTTTAAGGACCAACCTCTTTGGCTAGCTCTCTCACAGTCCATATACTGCAGAATATGCCACAGAAAACTGCATTTCTGTGTTATGTCAAACTTTCATTCCAAAATAAAACTATTGTGAGATAACTGATTTACATTAAGATATTTTCATCTGAAACGTAAAAAAACCTCCAAAAAAAACATCAAAAAGCAACACCACAAAGAGCTGGAATTGTTAAATGAAATAACTTGATGAACTCAGGTTGGCAAAGTCTTTCAAATACACTTCTTATGGCCAAACAGACTTATGACTGAAAATATTTCCTTTCATTTAGACATTCAAAATATAGACAAGAAGTTCAGAAAAACTCTGGTAAAGATATAAAAGGAGTTGTGAAATTGAGATTAATAATATTGGCTCTAGGCTTATAATAGGACCGGAAAAGGATTTTTTTTTCTTCAATCAATAAGAATTTTTTAAAATTTATTTTTGTCTGCTTTCTTTTTAATATTACAGACACTCAATAACAACAAAGCCCAAATGATGGTACTTAATCCAGAGTGATAGCACAACTCAGAGTTGTTTTTCTATGTACAGAGGGAATGTTGGCAAAACAGTTGAGTAGATATGATTAATGAGTCTGTATATGCTCTTTTCCTTCCTCTAATAGTTGCTAACATTTCTTAGTTTCTCCATGTGTCTTCTTCCATCTTCTACAGCTGGAAACTTCATGTTCATCTCCCTAATTCGAGCAAAGAGATACATCAAACACTCAATGTTCTACATTATTGGTTTGGAAACTCTCCTACGTAAATCCTTTTTGAGGGCAGAGAAACGGGTGCACAGATCATCTGAACAATCTACTGCACTTTAATGGCATCCCAGTTTCAGGTAGCCAGCAAGGCAACTATACTGAGCCTAATTTTAAATTAAAAAATGCATAAATATGCAAAAATGTCTTGCTGTGCATATATAAAGCTAATAACAGTACTGTCTTTACAGTAATTTTTTTTTTCTCTGCAAAATGTTATAGTAATATGACAGGGAGAGAACAAAAAAAAAAAAGAAATCACTACCTAAAGGCAATTCTCTTGGCTTTGTTTCTTGAAAAACTCCATGCAGACCAGACAGACCTCCTGCTAGAGCAAATTTAATTATGATTTTGAGAAGAGTGGCAACTTGTACAAGTTGCCAGATCAGATTTATGAACAATTACAAATTATAGTTTACTATTTTAGTAACAAATAACTAGGAAAAAGTGCAGACAGTGCCTACTAAATAAACTAGAATTAGGTTAACATTAGGGCATTCCTAGGTCTGGAATTTTGTATATGTTGATAAGGGACAATTTTTCATTTAGTTCCCACATCCACATAGCCACTCCTTTTCCTTTGCATTTCTGTGATCAAATCACCATATAAACAGGCAGGCACTACATTTAGGACCTCTGAATATATATTCAGTGCATATAGATTTCTCCATTAACTACAACCATCTCTTAAATTCCTAACTTAATCAAGGCACTGTAATTCTCTATCTAGAAAAATGTACTTTTTCAGACATTTTAGTACCTCTGATATCTGCTGGTGATCTGAATGAGACCATAACATCCATTAATTTAATTTCTTCTTAACACTAAAGAAAAAAATTGCATTTGTTCCATAAAAGACATTCTAAGACACTTTGTGCCGTGACTTTCTCTGATGAACCTGTAAAATAACTCATGAATGTTTTCATGAAAGGTTACCCTATGGAAATTACAAATACTATGTATTATAATATTAGTTATTTCTCCAACTCTTTCTGAATCTGCTTTGGACTTATCGGGTGAGGTGAAGAGAAAAAAAATCACTCACCACTGCTCATGATCTATTTGATTATGCAACTATATGATAGCTAGAACACTATCACATTTTCATCACGTTGCTTCAAACTTACTTAAGCTCAGGAAGCTGGGGTTCAAAGAGTAAGGGTTTGTTTCAGGGTTTTTTCCCATATATTCATATATCTGAAATATTAAGTTAGAAAACACATTCAATGTTTTAATGGTGCAGTCGGTTGCCCAGAAAGAGCTCAGGCCCTCCCCCAGGTTAATGGAGGTGAAGAGCCATGTGTGGGCATCTGTACTACTTCTAAAGTTTTCAGACCACACAGATCTTCAGTAAGAAAGTGCAGTTGGGAGGAAACTGGCATCACATAAAGAGAGTCCCTTGAACACCTTAATGTCCTGGATCTAAGCCTGCTGAGGCAATATGTTCCAACACGGACACAGCCCAAGTGGACTCTCTGAGTTGTCTAGCCAGGCCAGCTCTCATGGAATCACTCTTTCACACTGAATCTTTTGTGCCCATTAGGGCAGATGTAGTGTCATGGCACTTCCCAGATGGCATTCTGGCACAGTGCTAGATATCAGCTGAGACTGTGCTGGCAAGACCACAATCTTGCTTTAATGGGTCACTTCATCCAAATGTGGATTAAGTAAAGCAGTGACTCTGCAGGAGCCAAACTAAGTCTGGCATGGCTATAATTGACATAAAGTTCATAAGCCCGCCTCACCAAAATGGGTTCTTTGCAGACACATGGAGAACAGGAGCTCTCCATATAGCTCTTTCCAGTAGCCATATAAAATTTTCTATTGCTAATGGTCTCTGGCCCACAGTTACTGGCTAGCTATTCTAGGGATTGCTTAGCAGACTGCCATTTGATATGGACAAAGGCATGCCAGGAGCCATTTGAACAGTTTAATGGCTTCAGTGGTGCAATTCCAGTGCATGACAATATTACCCATTGCTGCTTAATGTACTACTATAGATGTTGTATGTTTTCTAGGTTTAGTCATTAACTCAGCTTCATATTACTCAGGCTAGGGGAAAGTTGACGACAGTCCACATTAGGCAATAAATCCTATTGTCTGTGTTTCCTATGGTAATATTTCATTGTGCTTCTTTGTTTTCTTATAAATTTTAGCAAATATTTACTTTAGGTCAAATACACTTCACAGAATTCTGCTGGAATAACTGAGAGAGCTATGGTTGAAAGAAAAAAAAAGAAAAAAGTAAAGGATCATCTTTACAGCTCCTGTTTCTAGAAAGTGCCCTTTCTACTGAAGAAGCAGAAACATCATCAGTAGCTATATTAAAATATTTTTATTACTCAATCCTTCCAATATGCTTTAGAGAAATACTTGCAAATAGAATTCAGTAGCTTTACTAACATGAAAAGTTGCTGCTTTCTTTTTCCTTCTTCCTCTGTAGAGTGGATGAAATAATGTGATAGCACCTTATCTGATGTAATCCCTCAGCACTTAATCTTTTACTATTTCGATATACATATATTTTTCTGTTATGATAATTCAGTGTGATAGTAATTGGGAAATATTGTAAGATCTGAGTAGTGCTGGTGCTCTATTGTCTAGCTTCTTGTAATTAAAGAGAAAAAAGAGTACTTTTCTTATCTGATTTGACAGGACTTATGAAAATTCTGTGGTCAGTATTCAGTCCATCAAACATGCATGGCTGCTCTAGTGCCTCCTTTTTTGATTCACCTAGTAATTTAGTAAAGAATAATTTCTTGAACATATAGCAGTAAGAAGAGCTTAAAAAGCAGAATATCTTGCAGAATATATTTGAGATATACATTTGACTAAATTTGAGATAATACACAATGTAAATATTGTGTCTAAGACAATAAAGGTTTACTGACTATAATAAGAACTTTTCTCTTAATTCTTCTGTTATAGGATTAAAGAACAAGAATTGCTATTGAGTGTATTATTGGTGCAAATTAAATATGACTTCTCTAAAATCATGCATTTGCAGACCAATGATGAAAAAACAAACCATTCATCCTAGTAGAAGTCTTTTTTCTGTCTCTTATATTGATTTCTATGTTCATAGTAAGTTAGAAACTTGGCATTTGTAGACACTTAAAATTATCTGCAGGAAAATGCAATAATCTATCTTTATTGATATCCAATGAATAAGCTGTATGAGTCCCCTCTGAACTTTACCCAAGAAATTTATCTAGCTGAAGCTCAATACACGTCTTTTAATACATTTTTGTTGATGTTGTTGATGCTGTTTTGTTCAGGTGTTTTTGTCAGGGTTTTTTGTTTGTTTCATGAGACTTAACATGAGATCCAACTGTAAAAATCCCACTCCATGAAAAAATTGTGAAAATTAATTAAGCAAATATTTTACCACTGCCTAGAAACAACTGTGGAGAGAAAGTTGAGCTTGTCAAAATAAATGAGTATCTTAAGCCCAAAATAGGGACAATGAATTTGTGACAAATCATCATCACCCTCTGCTGACTGTGGAACAAGATGTGAATATTTGCTTTTGAAGTTAATAAGCTTAATTATTCAGTTTTTCTGACTGTTGGGAGGTTTCTGACCTTGAGAGCAATGATCTAACGATCTAATTCAATGCCTGACTTCTGTTTCTAAAGTTTCAACCATTAATGGTAGCAGTTACATGGGAGGAAAAAGCATGGTTCCTTGCAGCCATGGAGGAAGCACAGCCTGTTAAAGGGCTGGGGTTCTGACCCACTGGTTTTGAGAACAGGTAAATCACTGAGATCCTAGATGCTTGGGTTAGAGGTTTTGGCAGGGTTTTGCACACTGTTGTTTGGCAAGGCCATTCCCTGATGGTGCTGCTCTTTCATGCAACAAAACAAGTGAAAAAGAAAGGGACTGTGTCCTCAGAGATAGATATATTTGGACAAAAGTATCTGAAAGACTTTGTATGTTGCTTCTGGAAGTAATCCAGTGAAGTTAAAAGAGTATAAAACTCCTTGACGGCCCTAATCTTTGTGGCTTTGCCAATTTCAGTGGTTTTGATCTACTGCTGCTATTTAAGCTGTTCCTTACACTGGATAGCTAGAGGCAAGGACAGGTCTTAAAAGTTAAATTATATTATTTCTCATGTCTCATTCATTCTGAATCTAGCAGTGCAATCTTCATATAAGGATCAACATTATTTTCCTGGTTTTGATTTGTTTCAAGCTTACAGTCAAGGAATTTCTATTTGGTCTCTATTTATGGCCAAGGTGATAAGGTGTGTGATGGGAGTCCTATGTTACACGAGAGGGACTGTATTAGGAAATGAAGAACAATCCTCAAAACTTAAATCTTAAAAAAATAAATAGGAGAATGATATCAGGATGACACAAATAGATTAAAAAGAGGAGATACTTTTAACTTGCTTTCTGAATAGAAAACTATTCCTAAATCTATCTTTTCCTGAAGAAAATACCTATAACTTTAAAACCCCATTTCCCCTAAAATTTTCCTGGCAGCGCTGTGTTTTAAGTAGCTAATTTTCTTCCTTCACAGCAAAGTAAGCAGGACAATTCCATAAAGGCATTTTTCCTTGTAAAACCAGAATAATTTGGTGCCTATATATATATATATATGTATGTAAATGTACGTATGTTCTTAAAAGAAAAATTTTGATATCTTGTTAATCTCCTAGGCTTTATCACAGCAGCCCAGTTGTTCATATCTGTAAATGAGTTTCAAAATTGGAGTTGGACTATTCCAAACCTCTGTCATGTTTAGAGAAACTGAGAGCATGTTACTGGTAGAATAAAAGGCTCTCACTCAGCCACTGTTTGTAGTGTCCGTAATTTTAATAAAAGACATGATTATTTTTTCTTGTAACAATATTATTATGATCATTTTCTGAATCCTTATTCTTCCTTTTCTTTTATAGTCCACACTCTGCATGCAGGATTCATCGTACCTATATAACATTGATCTGTCATAAAAATAATCAAAGTGCAGAGTTTAAGCTCTTTCTTTTTTTTTGTTCAGAAAGTCTTCCATTTTTCTTCTCTTTAAGAAAAGATCTTCGCTCAATCTGTGGTAAGAAATTTTAATTAAAATATTTACATTACAGTCTTAGAGACAGCTTTTTTCCATTCCTTTTTAGAAAAGCATTACCTCCTACTTTTATCCCTGAGGGGGAAAAATATTACAACTTTTGTCAATTTCTTTTTATGCCTAAGTACTACTTTAGAAGTGTCAAAATAATTAGGTCAAGTGGTGGTAATAAGCCCAACAGAAGTAAACAACTCATCTTGTGACTTGCCATAAGATTATTCAACTGCAGCTTGCAGTTTAAATTTTGTTAAATGTATGCCAGCTAGTTTAATAAACTGAAAACAAGAACAGTTTTAATTTTGTGTAATACATGTATTACAGATTTTTGTCTTTGTTTAAGAAGATATCAAATCATTAGCTCCATCCTCCCTCCTGCTTTTTCCTAAAACAGCTGAGGAGGAAATCTGTTCAACCTCGGCAGCCTCTGAAAATTCAAAAGAACAAAAATGTTGGAATGACTACAAATTTGAAATTACTCTGGCTATAAGGCCAATTTTTATTAATCAGCAAGGGTAGCATTGTCAGCTAGTATAAATGATAAATCATTGGCATGTATGGTTTTTACAAGATAATTCTCCATATTTGCACCATTTACTATTAACAACCTACTTCAAAAATTTTATTGTATATTAATACATGTGTATATATTTGATATTAATACATGTAGACATACACATACATATCTATAAACATATGCATATGTGTTTGGTTCACATTTTTACTTTAATGGCATAGAATTTAGGGAACATAAATCACAGTAATGAAGGCTATAGTTATACCTCCACATCTCTGACAGGTACCAATATTAAAGAAATTTCATCAGTCTCTAATTTCAAACTGTGTTTAAATACAAAGAGATACAAGGAATGTCATCTTCTCTGAAGAAGCAATCCTGAAATTCCCTCTCAAACTGAATAAAGGAAAGACAAAACCAGACAAGTTCTTGCTTTGGACTGTGTAGTGGCTTTGTTTAGTTAAATAATGCTTCCTTTTCCCAGGAGGAACAGGATATTCCATACCATGTTACATCAGTCTGACTGTAAGAGGGAAGGGAGAATTAGCTCGGCCCTTCTTCTTCTTTCCAGATGGCCCTGTAGGCAGCTACATCTGTCCAAGCTGCCCTTCCATGGGGGAGGTAAAATTTTTTTACTGTTATTTTCCTTCACCTGTGTGTTTGTAGCATTATTAGTCTCTTCCTTTTTTCTCAATGGTTTTCATGTTGTTTTTTTTCTTTCATCTACCCTTTGCGGGGGGGGGGGTGCAGAATCTACGCAGCCTTGGTGGACACCTGGTGTTCAGCCTAAGTAAACAGCTACAAACTTTGGTGCCGAAACCCGGGATCAAACCAGGGACCTTTAGATCTTAGAACCTTGAACTGGAAAGCTTGATCTTGATATTTATGAATTGTAGATAAAGGACAGGTAGAAATTTTTTTTCCATAGTGTCTCCTAACTATTATTTGCAGTGGATTTTTCCAATTACCGGATGTCTGGCTTGAGATCAATGATAATATAAGTTCTACACTGCTGCCTCAGATCAAGAGCCAAAAATAGACTCACCAGGCAATCATTAATAGAGATAAGGTAGAGAGCAGTTTTAATAGAAGGCCTTCAACCACAGGAGTACAGTCTCACACCACGTGTCCGGGGGTTTCACAATTTAAGGTATTGTCCGTCCAATCCCGGATCTATCTGCCCACCAGATCCTCCCCCGGCATACCCCTCTGGAAATTGAGTCAGGGGGCTCTGACACTCCCTCATTCCTCATCTTCCTCTTTATCACAGCATGTCCAGTCCTTGGAGCTCCTACAAAGTTCTGGGTTTTGAAGATTGCTTTGACTATTGGTGTATCTTGTTGTTCAAGCCAGGGTGCAAATGCTCTTAAATAGAATGAAGGCCTACCTTGAGACAAGTCTAAACAAACCAAAGGAATTTAGAAGGTTTGATATGAAATGGGGAAAAGGGTTTGGATAATTTGAAATTATTGTGCTAAAGTGTGAGCTAACTACAGCTACTTCTAAAATCTACAAAAAGCAAAAAGTCCAAAAATTCCATAGACACCAATGCCAAAACATTAGCATCACAATGAATTTCTTTCTATTAGTGCCAACAGGCTTTGGTTCAAAATGCAGTAGAGTCAACACTGCAAGACCCTCCATGCCATTTTTCTGCACCTCTTGTAGGAAGCTGCTGCAGGTACCCTAAATATCAGGATCTCCACTGAGAACATTGTGAAGGCGACTACTTTTCTCACAAACCATCTTTAGTTCTTGTATCCTTCCATACTTACTCAGCATTGGTATATTCTTCCTAGATCTTTTATTATGAATGATGTATGCACATGAAAAATTACAATATTTAGCAAGAATACTACATACATTTTGGTAAATATGATACATAATGAGCCTCTTGGTCAGCAAATTTCGTCATTATTTTTTGCCATGCCATTTTTTTTCACTGTTCAGCAGAAATTTTGGGTGACAAAACAGGCTAAAAGGGGGAAAGAAAGAAATTGCATAGAAATAGAAAATTTAAATTAAAAGTGGCATCTTATGCACTGAAACCTGTCTTAAATTTTTTAGTATCTTTGCTTAAAACCTTGATCCTGCAATAGTTAAGCAAGTATCTGGTATGATATATGCATGCACTTCCCATGGTTGATTAGAAATGCTCACATGGACAAAGATTGATACAGGATTAAGTGTTCTAGAGATTGTGGCATAAATCCAATTGATCTGCATCCACAGTCTTCCTGTTGATGATGGCAATGATGCTTAACTGATGTTAGAGTGGAAGGAGGTGTTTGTGTTATAGTGGATATAGAAGGTGTAGAAAGGTGAAATATTTAAAAGGTAGTAAAGCCAATATAGAAGGTTAGATTTGATTTCTTTTCTATCATTCCTTTCTGCAAAGAGATCATATAAATACTTCAAGCAGAAATCAACAGTAAGAGATAGAAAACAACAAGTAAATAATATGAAGTAACAGGCTGATACTGTTAGTAGTTTTGGAAATGTCCCATGAGTCTCATGGGACATCAATTTTAACAGTAAACAAATACTGAGGTTTGGGAAGAATTTTCCCTACATTAAAGAAAAATGTACTACTCTTCTAAGAAAATATAAGTTCATTTACAAATCAGAACAGATAACACAGTTACTATGACATGAAATAAAAATGTCTGGAAAATTTCTTTTTTTTGTTACTTCTCAAAGGCCTCATCTGTATGACCTCTTCTAGTTTTTTGCTCTTACTGCAGGCATTTTGCTTTTTCTCACAATCTCTCTATGACTGTTAGTTCATGAAGTAATTAATTTAACTTGTAAAAATGTATCAGAGCAATAGGACTTTCACAGTTGGTGCTTATATCCTCTGCTCCTGAGACCTATAAGTTTCTGATCTGACGGTATGAACTAAAGAGAAAGTCTTTTTCCCTCCTTTTTTTACAGTCTGTTCTTTGCTCACACATAAATTGAAATCCTCTATATTCTTTTTCTCTTGATAAAAGTAGAACCCCCCCAAAAAAAATCACAAAAAAACCCAGACAAACAAAAAAAAAATGGAAAAAGAAAAGAAAACAAAAAATGCCTCCAGTTGCATCAAACTCGTTCTGTATTTCTTATACTATGGGTTTCTTTATGTATGTTCTCTAAATGGAATTAACCAATAAACCAATATTTTTCTGTAAATGGAAATTATTGGGAACACTTCAGGCATACTTGAGACCTTGAAAAAATAATACATACAAATAATTATAGCACAAAGAAAAAATAATATTTATTCACAGGAGGAATTAAGCTTTAAGTACTTTTCTCATAGCTTTATTTTTTTTTTTAATTACCATCTATAATGCTGCTGTCTCCTTTGAGAACAACCATCTATAATGCTGCTGTCTCCTTCGAGAACACACGCAGGATCTCTCTCGAGGAGAAAAGGCAACACAGAAAGAACCGTGTATTGCAGAATACACCATCTAAGGAGTCTTTCTGCTGTGCCTTTTGCAATCGGATATGTCTGTCTCATATTGGCCTCATAAGTCACCAAAGTACCTGTAACAAACGTGGATAGAGCCTTCCCAAATCTTCGTTTGCGAAGCCCAGCCATGGTGATGATTTTTAATTATTGTCACTAGAAGGGACAAATCTGATTATAAATCTAAATAGATTTTGAAGGTCTTAGAGTGTTCAGGAATCTACATTATCCTCAATTTTCCATTATAATCAGAAAAATTTCTGAATCCAGAGTATTTCGGAAAATGTGGCCTCCTCTTTCAAGAATGAGGGGAGACAAGCACCTTTGTGTATGCCTGCAGGAGGAGTGAGTGTTAAACAGCACACTGAAGATGCATTATTGCAGATTTACTGATGCTTGAGAATTCTAAAAGTTGTTCTCATCAACTTTGCAAGATTTATTCTCTTTATGAAGCTCTGTACTTGACAAGGACTGATCTTATAACATAAATGGGGGAAACTCGGGCCCTCAAGAAATTACTTTCATTCCTGCAACAAAAGAGAGAACTTCTTCAAGTCTTGTGAGATATCCATTGCTTTCAGGGGTATGGATGGAGCATTGCATATTTCAGGTGCATATTTCACATGTAAACTTGTTAAGGGATGCTCACTCTGAGTCAAACTGCTAAGAAGTTATCTCAGATCTTACGTATATGAGTGATGTCAGCGATAAGAAACAGAAAAGCACCTAACCTCTCTGCAAATCAAAAGACAATTGTAAAATGTTTCTGCTTCCTTCATGCTGTTGAACTCAGGTTTCAATGATGGCTGCAAACCCAAAAGACCTATTCTGTACTCACTAGATACACAGAGAAATTTTAACTCACATGTCCAGGGACTGAGTTCCACTGAAAAATCCTTATGTGGTGCATGTAAATTCATTTTCTTTTTTATATAATCATACCAAAAAAGTTCAATGCATGTGACTCACTTCTGGGTCTTGATTTGGAACTTAGAATGGTGATCTACCTTTTTGGGTTAATCACTGGACCCAAACAGCTGGACCGAAACATACTGTGTCCAGGTGTGTTTCTGAAGGATACCAGATTAAGTGTGAAAATGATCTACCTCTGTTAAAATTCAGCTACTAATGGTTAGATCCCATACCTCCTTAGAACAATTTTGTCTATGGATATCTGCTGTAGAAACCTGCTTTAAAGTAGAAATAGAAATACATAAATATATATCAGAAGGACAAGACAGTTTCTGCATTTATTTCTCATTGTGACACTGGAGTGAACAGCAACCTTACAAGAACATAGACAGATAGATATGTATGAATTCCTTACCTTGGCTGCCAAAAAATAATGACAGGGAATAGAAATCTAAAAACTCATCCACAAAAAATGAAATGCTGAATGCTATTCATATGAGTGAAAAATAAAACAATATGAAATTTTATATCTTTCCTGCTATATTTTTAAAGGAATATATTCTTTTTACAGAAGGCCATAGAGGAAAATTAGACTGTACTATTTTAATTTTTTAAGTAGCTCTTTAATTCCAGAAGGAATTGTAGCAGTGAAATGGACATTTAATTAACAGCAGAGAGGCATTTTTCAAAAATGTAGTTTAATTTATATGGAAGTAACATGCCACATAAATATTAATTATTGGAGTTTCCTTTCCCACTTACAAGGTTTTTTTGGTATTAGGTCATAACAAGGCTTAAAGAAAATATCTCTAAAAAATACAGATTTGAGATGCAATCTGTCCTTGCAAGATATAGTGTTAATTGCCATTCAGGAAACCTATTTATTTATTTATTGTACTCTACCTGCAGGAAGGCTTTCTCCTGCTGTTTTACACAACCTTAGACATACGGACAAAAATACTTTTGTTGCACCTCTTCAAACAGTAAAAAGAGCAGATTGTTTATTGTTATTCATACTGACATAACGGTAAACACTCTATTCTTTGTCCTGTTTGCCTTCCTGTATCTCAAAAAGAATATTGTCAAGTTTTTTGATCTTTGAAATATGATAAACTTAAGGAAAACAAGCTTTGACAACCATACATAGATCTGGAATGTTTTCTGAGGGCTTCATACAATTGGAGATTAAAAAGCTTTTTTTTGGTGTGTATTTATATTTTATTGCAGTGAATGTACTGATAATTCTTTGGATGACAATATTTACCATGTACAAATGAATATAGAAAAGTTGTGTTTCAAAAGAAGATAGTAGTTTTTGGGAGTCAAGCCTTATGTTACTATACTTTGTGGCTGATAGTTAAAATGTTCCCCTTCTTGAAGGGAATAAAACATTCTTGGCAGAATATGTAAAATGAAAAAAGATAGCCATAAATTGTTTGTGTTACTTTGTTTAGAGTTTTTTTAAGATGAGTAATATAAATAAAACTACATTGTTAATATTCAAAATTAAATCCTCAATGTCTCTTTTAAAATCATGGAAAAAACTGAAAGCACACAAACCTATGAAAATCCATTGAAAAAATTGCAACCTCGTTTAAAGATATATAACCCATTGTTCTAAAAATCTCTGAAGATTATTTCCTTCTACATGTACCTAAAAATCAGTTTTATCAAGTGAAACTAAATATTGTCCATATCAGGCAACTTGAGATCCGTCAATGTAATTTTAGAATGAGCCAGGATAATAGATCTAGAAATTGTGCGAGCATTGTGCTATTAAGAATGGATGTATAACTTTATATTTAAAATACATTTTTGAAGCAGATAAACCAATTTTGAGATCTCATAAACAACTGAAAACTGGGTCATTAAATAGTATGAAATATTCTCAGATTTTTAGGCTTTCAAATCAACTTCTCAAAGTTTTGAACATTTCAGCATCACATCAGGTAATTATTAAAATTTACCATAATAGAATATTGTCTAAAAAAACATAAATCTGTGTATTAAGTCTCAAGTGGCCCCTAAAATTAATCTGCATTAATTAACCACTAAGCACACAAAGTTATATTTAAATTGCATATATGTAACTCTAGATACTTTTAAAAGTTAAGGTGCTAAGATGATTGGTTATGATTAGTCAGGGGAATGTTTGATCATGAAAGCATATCTTACATGTAAGCAAGAACACTGAACCTTCCCAGGGATGGCCATCTCTTATTTTAGATGGTTCTCAGAATTATACCTAAACTGTCCTGTGCTACTTGATGATGAATAGAGCTAAAATCCATATTTGTTCCCTACTGATTTTTTAATTTCATTTTGGCTATAGATCCTATCTGTTCAAGGCACTATGAAGCTCATTAGAACTTTGTTTCTTTGTTTTCCTCTTATTTGTAATGTACACACCAAGATATATTTTTCCAAATTCCTTCTGAGTTAAAAATTCTGAATTGCATGGCCCAGAGCACTGTACAGAACTCTACAAGAACATGTATGCTCACTGTGTGACACCAGTATTTTATGTTGGGGAAAAAAGTTTAAAAAAAAACAAAAAAAGGAAAAGATGTGTGTCTTTGAACTATTCATGTATTCATGACTCCTGGAAGATGATGGACCTACCAAGCTACTTTATACTGTGCATTTTGCTTGATAATATTTGAACATGCAGGTACGATAGAAGCTATAACACGTCTGTACTATCTCCATACTGTGTCTTACAACATTGTATCATGTGTTCTATGTGTATATGTTAAATATAGCACTTTCTTCCTTTACCCACTCAATTAATGAAACAAAAAAATTAACATTCTTTTAGGAACCAAGTCTGCTTTCTCAATGTAGTCTCTGCCTATTTTATTTTAAACCATCCTAAATGTCTTGTGAAAATGACTTTTCTTCCAGTCAATATTTAAAAGAATTTTTGAAAAAGCCCAAGTCCTCTCAGGACATTCTTCTGACTTACACTTGCTCTCACTGTAAATTTCTTAATGTAGCAGAGTCATCAATAAGAAACATGCTGTTTTAGAAGCATCCTGAGGGGAGCATCTCTGGTAATGTATTGATTTTTACAGCTACTTATAATAAAGCAGTGAGCATTACTACTCTGCTGTCCTTATATTTAAACTGGAAATTGTTACAGTTACCTTTTCTCCTGCAGATGAAATTACAACCATGACTTAATGAGATGCTCGGAGGAAACATTGGTAAATACACAGTTTATGTTTCAGGAGATCTTGAGTCACGAGCTGGAAGTTGATCCAGACTGGTAGTCCTTGCAAGTCATTCTTTGTGATGGCAAGTTAATGATTTCAACTCTGTTGGACATCTTCTTTAACCAGAAAACTGATAGTAAGATTGGAATTAACAGATAATCTCAGATGAGACAAACTAAAATGTCCTCTTTTTCACTTAAAGTTCTTTTGAAGCAGGATGTGGACATAATGGTAGGTTAACGTGACTCAAACCAAATCATCAGGAATGTATCCCTTATCTATATCCTTATTTGCTCAGTACTTGAATGTATGTTTATTATTTTTATACTCTGTTAAGACAAAAATGAACAAAATCATAGAAAATCTGAGAGAATTAAAGAGTTTAGTGCAAAAGAAAGTGAGAGAGAAAGACAAAATGGAAGAAAATGTACAAGTTTACAAAATAATTTAGTTCTCATATATCCATCTGAATTGTTTTCTTATCAACCTTTACTGACTCTGGCACTCTTTTCCACTTCACTAGTCATTCCAGTGACAATTGGACACAGTTGCCAGAGTCTTTGGAAGAATACATCTTTTTACAGAACTCAGCGTTGAACCACATTAACAATACTTTAGAAAAATAATGTTTCGAAGGTATCATATGTTTCAAATCTTCTTTTCCCAGTTCCATTACCTTGAATAGTATTGAGTACACCATGAACGTCTACGCAGTTGCTATCTGTATGATCCATATGTTGGCCATTCAATGCCTTTCTTTCTGATGTAGCTGCACTAGAGCTCGCCAGATGACAACTTCCAGTCTCTGATGCGTGAGTGGTTCTGTCCATAGATAAATAATGCATTTAAATATTTTTTCTCATCATAACCATTTACTTATACCATAACGATGCCAGTGTTTATTGAAAAAGGCAAACTTTCTTGGTTCATTATTCCCACAAAATTGCTCATTCTACTCAATGAAAATTTTGCAACTGTAACAGGTTTGGATGATCAAAGAGATATAAAATAAGTTGGAATGAGCTTGGGCTACAAAGCAGAAGAAAGTTTCAAACTGACCTGGTGCATTTAAAAAAATTATAATATATGGTAATTTGGTACAATGCTGGGAAATACAGAGCGCAGCACATGACATTAATCCTTAATACACAGTGTGGGGGAAGTGCTGTCTGTGTATAGTGGGCCTTTGTAAAACTCTATACATTTAATATATGAGCTTAAGGGTGATAAAATGTGACTAAATAATTTATTTGAAGGAGATCATGACATCTGTCAGGAGAAATGAGCAAACCATATTATGGATATTTCAATTTCTTTGATAAATCTTTTCAGTAACTATTCTATTTTCAGAGCTTCATGATGCCTATAAAATATGTATATGCAGCCTGTATATAATTCTAGACATGCATGGTCTATGCGACATTTAAATGAGTTTTATTTATTATACCTTCATTATTAATTATGAAAAGACTAAAACCTGAAAATATACATAGTTCTTATCATAAAATAATTATGGTTTTATAATTTTTGCATCTTTTCAGTCATTCAGAATGTAAGCACACGTACAATTTCAGAAAAATTTGTGACTGAAAGCCAGAATTTGATTTCGCTTATGAAGATTGTAAAATGCCTTCTCAAATGGGTTAGATTTTTTTTCCTTCCTTCTGCATTTCAGAGAAAATTGCAGGGAGAAGCTGTGAGCAAACTACCTCCCTGGTATGCAGAAAGATAACATGTTTGCAGACATGTACAAGGCCTCCTCAGGCCAGAGAGGGTAGGAGAGGAGAGAAGGAAGATACCAGAAGCCTTGGAGAAGGTGAGGCATTGCCTTTTTCCCCTGGGGCCCAGTGTGTGCAGCATCATAAAAAAGTGGTCCTTGCATCTGAAATAAACTTTTTTTTTAATCCCTCCACTACCTTGTCATTCTTGGGAAGAACACCTTATACAGAGTTTTCTAATATGGCAGATTCTTCTTTATTATTGTTGTTGTTGCCAGATTACTTTGACATTTAATATATAAGCATATGGAATATCCATCATATATAGAACAAGTTTGGATTATGATATTTTCTGCAATGAGAATGTAAGACGTTCCTGACCATCAGTTTTGAGTGTGAATGCAAGTTATATAAAATTAGGCAAAGATATGGGCAAATATGTCACCTCTATGTAATTTCTAGATTTATAGAATTGGGGTATTTTTTCTGGGTTTCTAAAGCTGAAAAATTTAAGAGAAAATAATATTTTCCAACTGACCTTTAAGATGTGTATTGTTATTTCTAAGGGTTTAGTACATAGAGACTTCCCAAATTTACTTTGGAAAGCTGTTTAGAACATTATAAGTAGTAGCAGTTACCCAATATGTCATTTTGAGCCTGCCTACATAGAAAAAGGAAAACCTACCATGCAGCCACTGAAACAGGCTTGTATCTCAAATTATTTAGGTTTCTAAGGTTTAATATATAGGATTATCATAAATGAGATCTGAAATCCAACCAAGATGGAGAAAGATTTACGTACTGGAATATTTTTTGTCTTTGGTTTACATGGCTCATACCCTCACTTTCCTTGTAGAGAGTCATGCTAGCTCCTGGTCCTGGATAAAATTTTGAAAGAATTATCTCACCTAATAACTTAGTAATGGAAGAGCTGGACTGCTGCTGCTATAGTTTTAAATCTCTTTGGGAAATATAGTGCACAAATTTGGGCATATTTATTCTGCTTTAAATATTATAAATATTCATATTATAAATAAAATTAAATATTTTTAATTTTTACAGATTCTTCAGATTGAATCATGAGACTGGCCACCAGGAAATGCACATCAGAAACCATACCAGCCATATACCCATCTAGATTCAAAACTCAGAGTCCTCACCTAAGACCAGGTACTTCTACTCCTTTCAGAAATACAGTTGGCTCTGATTATTATTTTAGACGTGACATTGATGAGGTTGTTGCACACTTTTTGCATTATTTTAGACTTACAGAATCACACAGATCTGCAGTGACACCTGCACATTGTCCAGTCCAGCCCACCCTCTCAAGGCAGGCTCCATTGGCAGCAGGTTTTGTAGGGCTGTGTGCAGTCAGGTTTTGGGTATCTCCAGGGATGGAGACTTCACAACCTTTCCAGGCAACCTGTACTGCTGCTTGATCACCTTCATAGTAAGTGTTTTCTTGTGTTTAAGTCATGTATTTCGCTTTGTACTCATTGCCTCTTGTCCATTCACACAGCATCACTGCACGAGTCTGGTTCCATCCTCTACTCCATTTCAGACACTGACAGTCATTGACACACTGACAACTTTATCAATCACCCTCCCTGAGCTTTATCTTCTTCAGGCTTAACAAGCATTCAGCTATAATGTAGAAGACCTTGAAATAAATTTGCAGACAGTAGAATAGATAATTCTGGGTGAGGAGTAAGCAAGGGAGAACACTGCTCTGTCTGAGCAGAGAACGGCATGCACAGTTAGTTTTGAAGGCCAGAAACAATGCTGTGGTTAGAACACTAAGCTAGGAATGAAGTTTCAGGTTTCAGACTTCATTTTCTGCAGTCTAGAAGCTGTTTTTAACTGAACAAATGAAAGCTGTGTGAACAATCAGATTCAGGACTTGGTTAAACTTGAACTTTTACTCTGTTTGTCCTTCAATTCACATCTAACTCTTTTTCCTTAAAGATAAAAGTGACTTATCAATAATATTCTTGTGCTAACCAAAAAAAAAAATGTCCCTGTAGTAATAATCTCACAACTAAATTGTTCATATTTGCTTTAGAAAAAAAGATTCAAATATTAAAAAAAATTGTGCTTCAGAGGGAGAGAAAGAGGAAAAACCTGTTAGTGCATGACACATCTTTTCCTCATATAAACAGATCTTGTAATGTTTTAGTTCTGAGCAAAGTCAAAAGACTTCTTTTCTGCAGTTGCATGAAAACAATAGATGACACTACTTAGTTTTTTATATTTGTAAGTAGTTATTCTTATGATCACTAATAAACTCTTTTAAATTGAATTGAACAATAATTCACATCCTGCTTAATTTCTACCCTCTCTTCCATCTATTAATAAGCTGATGATCATATATGCTATTAATGTAGCTATTTAAGGAATTACTTGAAGTAGCTAGAAAAGAAAAACCAGTTAATTTAGGCCAAAAAACCTCTGTGCAAATAATAGAATTGTAGCTAAATGATTAAGCCAATGGTTTCCAACATTTATAGAATGGTGTCCTGGGTTACACAAAATTCTGGTATCCACCTTTTCTCTTTTCTGCAAATTTTTTTTTGCTTTTTGGTGATTTGCCTCCTGTAAAGAGACTGAACTGCTAGTGATTAATGACTCAAACATTCAATCACCCACAGTGACCGCTCAGGTGTAAGAGACTGGACTATTGATGCTAATGGCTCAATCAGCAGTGTGCTTTGCTGACAATGTGCAGAGTGGTCACCCACGCCAAGTGCTGAGGGCACGCACATCCTGCACTTTGGACTATAAGCTGGGTGTTGAACAAGATAAGAAGAGAGTTAAATCCTGCTAGACGGGGTGGTTTCTTTGTCCTTTCACAAATAACTCAACTGTGATAACTCCCCTTTGGGGAAGTATTGAAGAGGAAGCCTCAAGGTGTTCATCTCTGCTGTTAAGCCATAATGGATCCACCTGTGCTGACGGGCAGTTGTAACATCTTAGAATGTGTCAAAGACTCCTGAAATATTCCGAGATCAAGTATTACATCATCCAGAGTAGAACTCCCCACCCCAGGGAAGGTACCAGGGCTGTTCCTGCCTAGCCTAAGCCCAATAAAAGAATACACTCAGACTTCACTCAACAGTGTTTTTTTTTTTCCTCACCACATGGGACTTTCCTTGTGACCTGGGGCTTCCATCACCACCTTGATGGATACAGACCCACCACTTCAACAGGACTACAACAAACACTTCAACCAATGAACACTGGAATTGCAGCAACAAAGTCTTATTGCTCGATCCAATGGGTGTCTTGTGGGTCCTTCCAGTCACCCCGGGGATCCACAGCCCTGCTCCAGCTGTCCGTACCAGCACTGCAGCCTCACTCCAGCGCCATGCAAGTGTCTGCCAGTATCTAAACCCAGATTTGATCTAATCTATCTGCCAGTGCAGACTCTCTAACCATTCCTACCAGGTTTTCCAGGCATGTAGGAGGTGAACCACAGAGAAGGGCAGCCCATCTTGTCTCTGTCCTGTGGCCATATTTGGTTTTTTCCAGGTGGGGGAGGCTGGCTGCCATCTCGATTTGGTTGGGTGGGGCTTGGGAAGTTTCTCCTCGTCAGTTGGTTTAACCCAGTTTGATTGGTATTATTATTAGCATTTCTGCTTGGTAAAGAGTTATTTTTTCACTTACATTCAAGTGAATTTGATCTCTCTCTCTGTATTTGAGAAATCAGGGGTATTAAATCTGAGGGAGAAGACTTTTGTCCAATGTCTCTGCCCCTTCAAATTGCTTCAAACCAAGACAAAGAGACAATTTCATTTTGCTTTTTAAACTATAGCTAGACTTTAAATTATTAAAGCATGGAGAAAAGATGACAAATGGATTTTGTACTTGTCCCTCAATTTATCCTGATTTGTGATAGTTACCAGACAGATTAAATAAAACTCTGACTCTCATATTGTGGAAGCTCGCACAAGGTTGAACAAACTCACTCCACCTCCAAACCCCATCAACATTCTAGACTTAGTATGAGCTTCCATAATGCAGAAATGAGATTTGCTGAAACTGGCCTGGAGATATTTGCTGTGTTAGACTTGTTGCATCCATACTATTATCTTTTCATAAATTCTGTAGCTAACAAGAGACACCTAATTTTTTTGCAATGTTCTGATCATTTATATATCCTCAAATTCCGGAGCAGTGATTTATACTCATCAACATTCAGACTCAGAATTGAACTCAGGATTTTGGAACATTTTTAATAGGCTTTCTGCTTCTGTGTTTTTTCTTTTTTTAAATAATTTCTTATTTATCTTGGATATTGGTTATATAATACTAGTCCTTCTATACAGTATCTTTTTTTCTTTTACTAAATAGCTAACGTCTCATTTTTCTCTAAAAGTAAATTAATGCAGGAATCTAGATTTCAAGTCCCTGTCCAATAAAATATGCATGTTAATTACATCATAACAAGACTAAAATTATTAATATACCAGAGAGAATTCAGAAGAGAAAGCAGAATTAATGTCTTTGACTACATGACTTTATGGAATAAAAACTACAGGTCAAAATTAGATAAAAATTAGTTCTGAGACCAATGAATCACAAATGTGCCAGGAAATTTTCTGTAAGCATTATCACTGGGAATTTAGGGTTAGAATTGCATAGCTGTGGAAGATATGTCTCAGGTTTCATTTCCTCAAAAACATCTCTGAATGGGCAAAAGCAATTTCTGCTTGTATTATTATAGAGCATTAAAACCCATGACAATAACATTTGTGAATAAAAGAAGAAATCATGGGATTATTTGGTTATTGTAAAGAGAGAGAGATGGAGGGGGAAAAAAAAGAAAATCCATTCTAACACACATAAACCTCAAAGAACATTGTTTCCCTCAGCTGAAACATCTTATGTACTACTTCTCAGTTAGTCTGGCGTGTAGGAAGGATGCTACTAGTTACTGGCCAATGAATGTCTTTAATGAAATCTTTGAAATTGTCTGCAAATGGAGAAATCCCATCTAGAAAAAGCAGGGGGGTAAAGTAGCAGTTCTATTTCTATTCTTCCAAGGCACTGATTACCATGGACTGTGGCATTCACTTTCAGATTAAAATATCTAAACCCATTTGTTCATATGTGAACATGAATTATATGTGAACTAAGTATCTTTGTCATATATTCAAGAAAGATTTAGTTAGTGCAGAATAACTCCACTGACAAGGAAACTTCCTACAGGCTTACCAATGACCTACTTAACCCAGTGCTCTGGCTTTGATAGTAGCATTAGTGCAGGCTAATAAGGGAGTGTGGCACAGACTGTAGCACAGGAGTCTGGCTGCTTTTTGTTTGAAATCTGTTTCTCTCCTATGCCCGTTTGTTGTGGTTTAGGAGTGGCATTCCCTTATTTAGTGCCCTCCTCATCTCCCCCACTCACTCCCCTCCCTTCTCCATGGGAGTTACAAAAGGCAGAGATCACAGGCTGAGACAAAAACAATTTACTGTAAACAAGATAAGAGAACAAACAGTAACAGCAACAATATTAATATTAATAACAAAAGTATACAAAAAGAGGGTGATTTACATGCAAAACTGGTGTGACTGGCGTGACCCTGAGAAAATGAGCAAAAGTGTGGATGGATCCTCTCGTGCCACCTTTTTTTCCTGACTGTTAGCCATGCCCCTTCTTCCGGGAAGTGAGAATCCCTTACTTCCACCCCTCAGTGATGCTGTGGGTGGTAAAGAATAACAACCCAGACATGCCCATACAGCTCCAGGTTCCCCCCTTTCGCAGCTACTGTGAAAAATTAACCCTGTCCTTGGCTGAAACTAGGACACCCTGTAATTCTCCAGTTTTGTGTTATGGTTATCAGAGGGTACATTCTTGCCTAATATTTTCATATCTTCTGTTGGACATGTCCTTGAATTTACCCAATGGAAGTCAATAGGTGAAAAAGTCACCTTGATATAAACAGTGCAATTCTGCTGCTATCATTCAGGCTCTAGGGTCACTTGAGGTGCCCTAAAATACGACCTTTTCTTCTCCTGCTGCTCCAGCCCACTCTGGTCTAGTGTGGGTCCTCTGTCAGGTATAATCCCATGTGGAGAATTAACTGACCCTGTGAGCATCTGAAATAGCATCAAACACTGTTGAGATAAGTGAACACTGAAAGCTCCAGAATCTGGCTCAATCACAGATACATCTATGCAGACCTCCACTTTTAGCTGTCATAATTTCAGGTTCACTGATACTCCACCATCTGACATGTATAGTCTTTCCTCAGATATAGGAGCTCTGTAACAAGTCTGTAAAATAGAAGATTTTTTTTCATCATGTTCTCAGTTGTCAGAGATAATCAAAAAGTGTGAATTAACAAATTTGACATTGAGTACATCAGCATGTACCAAAATGGTTTTGTAAGGGAGTGAAAGTTCATACTAAAGCAATATTTTTCCATTGTTTCCAGTAAACAATACTCAGATGAGGGAATATAAGAAATATAGAAAGAATATTACACTACGACTGGTCTGTCTTTAAGTCATTCTTATTAAACTTGGTCTCTCTGCTAGGGTAGATTTCTGCATGGGAACTGAAGTTTTCATTATTAAGAGTTTTCTTCTTCATTTATAAAATTTACTTCCTGACTGGATTATATTTCCCTCCTATATTTACAGCCATGTTATTTCTGAAATACCACAGGCCATTCTATCAGAAAAAAAGGCTGCTTTGTCACACAATATATAGTCTAATCAAGGAGTCTATTCTTCAGGAGAAAATAAGAGCTCAGTCTACAATTATTATGTTGTAACAGAAACAAGAGGGAAATGAAATTAATTTTTGAACCAATGTTTTTGAGGCCATAAAATTCTAAAAGTATTTTGGTCTCAGGTCCACCTAATTTAGAACTAAAGGTAGAAGGGAAAAAACTCTAATAAACCCAATAAAGCAGCAGAGTTTTCCCTCCCTTATCTGCTTTGGAAATTGTTAATTTTCTGAAAACTGCATTTCTGCTGCACAATCATTGACCCTAATATTCAGTATTCCGTTAGTCTGAAGGTTGTAGGAGTTGAACCTTTCTGCTAACAGATTATGATCCCAAGAATATTAAGTATACGCTTCAGTAACTAGGCATATGTATTTATATCCACTGAAACTATGTGATTAAAAATTGAGCTTTCAGGATAAAGATTTCAATTTTTTTTTTTTTTTTGCTGAACTGAGAATATGTTCAACAAAGGAATAAAGCCTCCTCCTTATATATATTATTTAAGATGGAACAAAAGATATGTATACTTTATTCATGTGTCCAGGCATTTCACTTATGGTTCATAATTTAAAAGGATGACAAGGATCTAATAATGGTCAAATTTATAAGAAGAGAAAGTCTTTAATTTTCCTTCTTTATTAATCTATGCTTTTGTCATGAATATATCCAGTGCTTCTATTTGCATGTCTTCACATGCAGCTTAGCATACAAGGTGGGATAAAGACTGAATCTACCTGCCTTTCTTGAGTGCTCAGTAGTAAGTAAACTTGAGTTCTGACCACTGGTTCTGAAGTTCGCTGTGGGTCAAATATTTAATGCACTGAAACTGGGAAATGAAGCAAACTTATACTGAAAGGGTGAACAGTATGCACACTTTAAAATTTAGTTGTCAGTTGTATTTTTATGGAGGAAAAGATAAACATGAGTATGCAAGTTGCTTTGAACAAGCTAGAAGTAAATTATGTGCTGAAGGACAGAAACAGAAGATGAGTATTTAATTTTCTGAGTGAGATACCTATAAAAAGTGACCCACATCTCAATTCCTTGTAATTTCTGTCTGCTTGTATATAATGATGTGTTACTATTCCAGGAAAGAATAAAAAATAGCTTAAGCTTTCTGCATAAGAGAAAAGACTCTAAGAAAGGTCTTCATTTAAAAGATCCAGTAATGCTTATGAAAGGATTTTCTAAATGTGAACCATCTGGTTACTTTGACAATTTGGACATAATTTTTATTTTAGCATAGTAAGCTCAGAATTAACTGTTCTGGTCATTATTGATATAGTGGATCCTACTGCACATAGTTTGGAAAATATGCTCCATTCCCGAAGTAATCATTATTCTTTTAACTAAAATACTATAATTCAGTGATGTTTACTAGTTCAGCAGGCAGAATTGACTGTTATAAATATATGTAACATTTATTTAAATGTGTTCATGTATCTACCCAAACCCACCAAGTAGTCGCATGTCATATCTCAAAAATGAAGAATTATGTGTCTTCTCCAAGAAATATAAAGGAAACTGAAACATCTAGAGAAAAATCCATTTAAATTCCTTGGTTATTCCGGATTTAATCTTGTAAAGGAAAGTTAATGCATATGAATTCTCATTAACTTCAAAGGGATTTTGCAAAGTCACAAGATAGTTTTTTCTAGGACTGTCAACCTAAATATCATTGGAGCCAAAGTGTCAGAAAGAATCATCAGAAATGATCCAGATTTCACCATAGAAAATGTTTACAATGTTAAACTTCTACTCATATCTAAATCTCATCTCTGCACATTTGAATAAGTATGATTTAAAAATCATTCCAGCACAGTTCATCTTTTCTTAATAAAATTGATTCATGTAGTTGAAGTCCTAGCCAGGGCTGTTAGAGTAGCTAATTTGAAGATAAATCTCACTTTTAAGGAAAGATTTGACCCTTGGATGCACACATGCAACTTTCATTATGTTAATGGAAGCCACATTCAAGGTATCCAAGGGCAAAATTTGTTCCTTAGCAAAATGATGTAAAATAAACAGATAATAAAGTGCGTCAGTGCAGTCAGGGAAGCTAATTACATAGAAGGGATTTCCATCGGGGTATGTCTAAATGCTGGGGAAGGAAACTTTTGAAATAACATCCATAAAACTCACTAGCTTATAAAATCTAAAACCTTCTAACAGTAAAGTGAATTTTATTCTCATCCAAATAGATGATTTTGAGAATAAAACAAAGCAAACCAAGACAAAAATAAGTCACTCAACTAGAATTTCTAGGTTATTTTTTTTTTCATGTGGATAAGAAATATAAAAAATGGGTGAAGGACAAAATTTATTTTTAAAGACATGCTCAAAACCACAAAACATTGTAAAAGGATTCAATATATTTGCTTAAATAGTGTTAATATTGCATTTACTCATACTGTATATTTCTTTCTGCAAGGAGTACAGAGCTATCACAAAAAGGTCTAGAATGTGTTAGGTTCTGCACAGAAAAATACAGATTTCTTGCTGTAATCAACACAATCTGATATCAGACAAAATGAGCCCAACACAAGAGAAGAAGTGTTTTCACCCATACAGTGCAAAAGTACAGGGAAAGTATACTGATTGTCTCAAAATGCCAAGTGTTGGCTCTGACTCTTCAGATCAGTATTCTTGTTTTCAAACACATAGTATTGAAAGAAGTTTTCCTATTTCTTCCAGGATACACTTTCAAAGTCTTTTAATGTTGCTTTTATCAGTCCCCTTCTGTGAAGCTACTGATCTACATCTCTTCAGCTGGGCATCCATTAGTAAGTGAAACAATTACCCTCTCTTCTGGGATTTTTGCCAAGATAGACCAGCTGACTTTGCTCCAAAAAAAAAAAAAAAGAAAAAAGAAAAGAGAGATGGGATTAGGAAATCCCATTATATTTGTATTATTTTCATTTATTGGGTTTTAGCTTGTATACTACTGTATCATAAAAGGTTGGACAATTTACTTCCTAACATTATATTTTGTATCCCAAGAAAAAAACAAGCAAGAAGGAAGGCACAGCCCTCATATCTACTGTGAACATATTTATTCTCTTGGTCAGGAGGAAACTTTCCCTAATTATATTTATTTTGCAAAGAAATGCTGACCTGAAATAATTCAGAGAAACAACAGTTACCATTCAAGACAAAAGTAGAAGCAAATTTAGACCAAAAGAAATAAACTATATACTGGTTGGACCCGTTATTTTGTTCCTCCAGGGAAGAGCTTCAATATTTTTTCTTGCTGAGTAGGCAACTGGTTATCATCTTATGGCAGTAGCAACTAACACTGAATACATTGTATGCTAATAGAATGGATAAGGATGCGTGTCTTTCCAATGAGTTTTTTCCTAATGTAAGCTCCCATATGACCTTCTCCACATAGCATGAATTTGATTAGTCACACCTCTGAACTGCTCTTTTCTAACATGTAGAGTACCTTGAGAATGACTTACATCAGAAGCTAGACCACTAGGTGCTACAGAATGTTTGCAATGAATAGCAAAACAATAGCATTACACACATTTTCCAGTCAGTCATTTTTATTTTAATAAGATTTAGTCACAAGTGCGGTTTTGGTGGTGCATTTAATTTAATGCATTGCCCACTAACAGTCTGCATAGTACTGTACACCTTTCTTACTTTTACAGAGCTATTTTTTTCAGTGAGGTGCTCTGAGGTGCCCTCCTGAACAGTCTAAGACTGCAAAATATTAGCTGGAAAGTACTCTCAGAAAGAGTGGCTGTTTTCATTGTTAATGTGTTCTCCTTCCCAGATTTTACAAGTCCTCTATCTTACAAAAGAATTTCTCTTATTCACTGTAAGAAAATCTTTTCACTTCAGGAAAAAACTTAGTTACAGTTAGCAGGTTTGATTGAGCCCCTGGAGGTTCTCCTTTCTGTCTTTCCCTATGCTATGTCTTTTACAGGCAGATAAAAAATACTCTCTAGGCAGCTTGGAGAAGGTCATCCAAGTGGCCAGACATAGTAAATATACCAGACCAAGCTTTGTGAAATCTAGTCTGATGGGAATCAAATATTTTTGTCCATTTTTACCTCATCTTGTTATACAGTTAGTAAAACAGATGCCTTAAAACCAAGCAGCATTTCTAGCAAGTTCTTTTTTAGTGTTCTGTATTCCCCAGGGTACTCTAATCCAAAATCTTGGTCTAGGAGAGTTTTGAACACTGGGAATTTTGGGAGAACCTTTCCTTCAAAAAAGCCAGACCAAAACAAACAAACAAAAAAAGAACAAAACCAGAGCAATCTTGTAGATCAACAAGAAGAAAATATAATATCCAGACTTTCCAAGTTTTCTTGTTTGGAAAAAAAGTTCTAAAATAGCTGAAAAGATTTTTAATATTTTTTTTTGTTGGTTTGGTTTTTTTATGTTTTTCTTGATTGAGGTTTTTTGGGTTTGTTTTTGTTTGGTTGGTTTGTTTTTTTGCAAACTTGTCTTAAAATGCTTATTTAATTTCTCTTTTCTTATTATGTTCCATATTTTTATAAAAATATATGGAAAAAAACTGTGTGACAGAACAGAAAGAAAATACGTGATAGTTCAGTAGATAAAATGTTTAGCATATATTAATAGTCTTGAAATATTCTTCAATAAAGTCTTTGTGATGAACTTGGTCTTCATGTGTGAGATATTAAAACAATAGTTAAATCTCAATGTGTGGTACATTAGCTGGAAGGAAGTCCTACAGTGTCAGCTATCATGATTTATATAGTGTTTCTCTTAACATCTGAAG
The DNA here is from genome assembly GCF_001604755.1 of Lepidothrix coronata. Lineage (NCBI taxonomy): Eukaryota > Metazoa > Chordata > Aves > Passeriformes > Pipridae > Lepidothrix > Lepidothrix coronata. Next base: position 4,139,398 of record NW_016690189.1, read on the forward strand.
TGAGATAATGTGTCTTGGCTAGTTAACTGCTTAGGACTTCTGCAACAAGTTTCAAACTATTTAGTAGCATTAAAAAGTGAAATGTCTTGACATACTGTAAAATTATATATAAACACAGACATATACAAACACATACAAACAAACATACACAAATATTTGACTTCTTTAACTTGCGTTTTGCCATATCAAGAAATTTCAAAAATCTTAAAACTGGATTTAACTAGAGAATAAACATCTGGTCTCTTGACTTAAACAATGTAGAGATTAGGGTCAATAGCAGATTTTAGCCTAGGCTTTTATTGAAGATACAGATACCAAAAAATTGATTTTTTGTCATTTGTAGGTGTGAAAGTTTAATGCATAGAGCTACAGTGATTGAATAAATAATAGAAAAAATACGGAAAAAGTGTAGTACTGGGAGTTGAGACTGGCAGCCTGCCAAGAGGCTTCACCTTAGTTTAGACAATTTTTATAATTGACCAAAATTATAACACAAAGTACCTCTTGTAGATCTATGAATACAAATAATTCTTATAGAGAAAAACCCCAAGAGCTAACATAAATATGCTTTAGGAGATAAGTCTGTAGACTTCCTACATGATTTTACAAACATAATTGTTTTAGGAAAGAAGACAAGTGAGATCAGTCTTTGAACTGTCACTCTTATATGTCCTTCAAAATATGCCCTTTAGGGCTAATGAGTTCAGCAGACATTTTGATCTCCTCACATATACCTTGAGACACTTTCAAAACCAAAGGGGTAGCATTTCAAAGTTCTGCCAAATACTCAAACAGCCAATATTTCTTTTTGTCCTGAGCTAGGCTGTCATCACCATGCAATAATTAAAATGGCATGACTTTCCCCTTTGTTGGGGGAAGAGTTGTCAATTCAGTTGTTGTACAAGCTGTGTGTTTTCAGTCCCAGGAAAGGCCATTACCTGAGCTACTTGATTGTTTCAGATTTTAAGAGTAGATAATCTCACTGATAATTGATGATAACCGATGATGGAGCCCTAGAAGCAGGACAATGAAAGACAAATTACAGATGAAAGTGTCTTCACATAAATTATGTTGTCATTTTATACATTGGAATAGATTAAGATGACATAGATTGCAAATGCATTGGGGTTGAATTTGAGTTTCCAATGTTTTTCTCTTTTTCTGCAGAAGATACAGATATTAATACTCTTTTACTGTTTATTATAATTTCAAAATGATGCATCTAAGTTCAGCCCCAGCGGAAGTCCTGAAAGTTTAAGAATTTCTCAGGATTGTACTGTGACTGCTGCTGACTAAATTTATAACAAAGAGGAGATGAGCACATGCTCTTTTTTCAGGTAAATTTTTTAATATGGGAATCATAACACTAGCAAGCATGCAGATACCTAAGCTGTGTTGTTAACACTTGGTAGTGCTTTCATCACTAGAAAAGTGATCTATTGATGACAAAGTTGCCAGAAATGTATTATACATGAAACTAAACATAATTTAACTCTATTTCAACTGCTGTTACAGAAATTTTCTTGGATATGAATGACTTACCTAACACATGGTTTTCCAAATCCAGCTCATTTAAAAAATCTATCAGCAGTCCCTACTTACCTTCAGCCCCCTTCACCTCCCCCCCACTTAGTTTTTCTAAATTTAATTTAGAAGCAAGAATAAAAGTAAAATATCTAAGTAATTGACTGGGTAAGCAACAATAGTCATAAACAGTGAAAAAAATGAAACTAATGTACAGGGTAGGATATTTCCTGCCCTATTCTTCATCTTTGTCTAACTTTTGTGTGTAATGTGGAGAAAGGTGCATGGCTACGTCTTCCTCACACTTGGGCTTGCAGGAGATGGTTCAGGTCACGTGCTACAAAACAGAGCAGCACTAAGGGACCTATAAAGCCTGTTAAGTGGGAAATATTTCTCCATCCAGTCCATCGAAACAATTAGAATAGTGATCTCGGTCTTTAAACAAGTAACAATTGCTAAAATTTTTTTATATTATTTTTAAGTACCAGGCATGGTTTTCTTCCAACGGAAAGCAGGAAATTCAGGTCTATTATATTATTTTGCATCCAAACAGCATATTCTTCCTCTGTCTTCTTTACAATTGGAGGCAGGTTCTGTAGTCTGTGTTTCAGCTTTTGTCTCCTGTGCAATATTGGAAGAACAACAGAACAAAAAACTTAGCAGTAAACACAGCAGTTAGTAATCAGCAGAAATGATGGAAGAAAAATACCAGATAGTTTCACGTTGAAAAAGGTGCAGGAACTTCAGCACAGAGCAGATATCCCAGCAAAAGGGAAGGGTTAGGCAGTCAATGAAATGATTCTTTCAGCCTTTATTCCAGGCCCCCCACCATGCTCTTTGCACTTACTGAAACCATACCTCCTGCCATTATATCAGCAAAACCTTATTTTAAATGGCATTCAGAGCACCGACTTCAGGAGTCAGCAAATTCAAGTATATACATCATCAGTCTTCTATAATCTTATAATCACTCAGCAATAGGTATAATTCCTGTTCATCAATACTTAGAGATCTAATAAAACATGAAATAGGAATAACTGGTTCCAGTATGACACCTTGTCTTTTATTAGCCCATGGCAAGCAAAAGACTTTGACTTCCACATAACGAGAATAAAACCAGCAACTGGAGATAGGAGAAGCTGCCAGATCTCTACCTCCATGCTGTCAGGAATCAGCTGATGTTGCATTTTTAAGTTTCCAGGCCATCTGCCTGTTCACTTTGCATTTTCTTCCAAGTGTCAACATGCCAGCTCTTAGAGCAGCTCACAGTGGAAGTATCATGACATGAGAAAGTTTGTATCAGATGGCACACGTAGAAAAAACCTTAACTTTTACCTTGGATGTATAAATTTCCACTTAACCTCCAGAACAGATTGAGATATCTAAGTATCGGTAGTTTCTTTGTGTGGCAATAATTTCACCAAACTTCAGATGGCAAAATTTGGATAGTAGTCTAATGCAGATAAGTACATTCTCCCTATGAAAAATAAAGAGACAAATCTCAAATTAATGTGATTCAGCCCACATAAAATAACTAGCTTAGACTTTCAGATGGCTGAGATCAGTTTCTTACAGTGACTGATCTTACAACAGAAAGTTAAAACCTTATTGAACTGAAAGAATTACCATCCAAAATTAAATTAATACATCCTTAAATTGAGCTGGTTGCTGTCAAATGGTAACATCTTTGAGTGTTAGAATGTGGGCATCTGCCTGGGCAGCAATGAAAAAACCTCCTTTACCAGCAAACACATTTGTATGAAACTAGAATACTCAGATTTACATTATCTATGACTGTGCAGATATGAAGCCAACCATTCACTTTCTGATTGTGCTGGATTCGTTGCTGCTTGTGATCAGATCAGATCAGACTTTGACCAATAGCAGAAATATGAAACAACTGAGAAGTGGAATCTACATTTGGGATTCCTGAAAGCCTTGAAGCCTTTTAAAAGCAGTATACCTTTTTAAGCTTACTGCTTTAACTGAAATACTAGTTCTATTAAAAAAACCAACGCCCTCCCCCACAAAAAACCACAACCCTACCACCACCACCTCTCCCCACAAAACCAAACCAAAACATAACACCAAGACCAACAATCAAAATCCTCTAGTAGTGAAATCTTTATGTTGTCCCTGTAGGGTGAAAAAAAGACAAGCGAGCTGTTGAAGATAAATGAAGTCCATGGCTGTCCAGACATCTTCATATCCTCATTTTATTTGGCAACTTCTTTCTGAGGTGTGAAGCCATGGCATCTTGACTTTCTTAGTGTATGTATTTTTATGAAGATATTAGAGAAATCCAAAGGTACATTCAGAGTCTTTGAGCAGCTACTTCAGAGATCTGTCTCTCAAAAAAAGTTCTAAACTACACTAAAAACCTTCCAAACTTTTCAAAACTTAAGAGAATTACTGAACACTATCCTGAGTGTAAGAACATGAGAATCAAAGTTTGGATCATTAGAATAGCTCAAGAAATATCCAATAGTGGAAAAACCTCCAACAAAACTGTAATGTAATGATATACAAAATCATCTGAGTCTTGAGAGTGATATGAACAGTAAGGATCTACATGTAATATTTCATAAATTTGTATTTTAAATTTAAATTTCATTTGTTAAATTTAAATTTCTTAACTTAAATTCATTTCAATACTTATATCCATACTGTTCTTAAAAATTATCCTATTCAGTCCTATGCTATCTTATCTATATTTTATTACTTTTTTAAATCCAAAACACAGCTTAAATCTACATACAAACTTTATCTAATAGTATTCTAAGTTTGCTATTTTGAGCAAACTATTTGTTTGTTCTTCTGCTAACTCATTTCTTTCTGCCCTTTAAATAGTAATTTTCATGCTGGAATTCTATGACAGCAATTATCCATTTCCAAAGATCATGAATAGATGTTGTAAGGGAAGTAACTTAGAAGACTTAATAAAGACCTAGGAATAAGTTATGAAGCCCTATTTATCCTTATTCTGGCAACTGCACTACTGAAGCAGTCAAACAAAATGAGTGATGTTACATATGTGTGTATGTATATATGCGTGTGGAGATCTATGCATAAGAAAAATGTAATTTAAATGCTCCCATTGTGGGTCTGGTAAAGACATTAAAAAGATTTACCTTTTAAAAAAGGTTTAAGTTGCATTCAATTTCTGATATCTGTTTCTTATTACCACACACATCTCTTGTCATCTTCCTATAGTTTTGTCTTTATCTGTCCCTGCAGTATCAAGAACATACGTTTTCTATACTTAAAGTGACACCAAAAAGTATTCTTAATTTTTTTTTATTGAAGATTCAGGTCAAGGTTATCATAATCATTATACTATTTGCTGACATATCAGTCTAATGCATTGCTTTGGGGTTATCTAATCAAATCAATCATATTCACCTTTCATTTAAAAGGGCACTTCATCAGTGGGACTGTTAATCTAGGGTCAACAGTAGTTTCATCCAGATTGGAGAAACCAATCATTTAGACAGACTCTAGCTCATTGTCCTATGTTCCCTGTAAAATGTAAATTTACCTACTTTTTTACAGATTTGGGAATTACATGGGTTATTTTGATTTGTGGCATGGAAGATGAAGACCAAAGACATTATAAATCATTTACACAGCAGATCACATCTTGTCAATTTGACACTTTACTAATATGAACAGAGTTGAACTATCAGGCATCTTTGCATTTAGGGTGCATGACATACTGAACTTCATTCATTATTTATTTTATGTGTTTTTTTCTTTCTTGGTGCTATCAAAAATTTTTGTCAAGCATACTAAAGCTTTTGGAATCTGGAAACCGAGAAAATTACTTAAGTTTTCATATATAGGGGAAATTGATATTGACTTATGTCAGTTAAATTATTCTGGTGAGATGTGATTTTAAACTATTATTCCTCTTATAAACATTGTTACTCTGGTATAAAGAGTCTGGTGTCACTTGTGTTTAAGCCTAGTTAAAAAGCTACACACCATTTAGTATAAATGTGACTCCACACAGGAAGTCTTATTCAATCTGACTGGCATGAAAGGTTTTTTTATCAACATGGACATGCTTTACTCTCTTTCTGGAGGCTTTGACACTAATGATTTGATCAAAACTGTACTTGCTACTTTTCCATTAATGCAGCCTTTTTAGTTTGGTAGCAAGATAGACCCTGTCAGTCTGTTGAAATCACTAAACACTTTTTTTTTTTTAATCACCGTTGTCTCTTTAATAATATAACTGACAGTTGGCAAAGTTATTTACTGAAACATTATGATGACCACTGACGTGACTGTCTATAATCACTCAGTCAGTAACAATAAAGATAGCTTTTATAGCTACCACATGGGTAGTTTATGTATATGTTTGAAAGTGTCCAGACTCTTTTATAATAAACAGGACTCTAAATTCATGTTTTCCTTTAAAATCATCAAGCATTTTGTAAAATTACACTAACAAAGAAAGGACAGTAACAGTCTTTTGAAGTAAAATAAGAGTTATTAAAATGTAATTTAGAATGTGTTTGAAACATGCATTTCAAGTTTTGGCGATGACATGGCATATATATTGAAAAAAAAAATAGAGACACATCTCATAAAAATTCCAGTTCCAGTGCCTTTCCAAAGCAAAACTCATGTTGATTGCAGTTCTGTAATAGTGTTTTATTTACATAAATTTTCAGAATATCAACAGTTAATCTAACACAGACAAGTCTACTCAATATTAAGCCTAAAAAAATCATATTTCTTTCATGACAAATAATGCTGATTTTACATTTTACCTTGCAAAGAAGGGCAGTTAATTTTCATTTTCTGCTTTTGCTGTATGCACAACTAAGAAATTAAAAACTTCAGCCCCTGCATCAGGATAATATCCTGCATCAGGATAATAATCAGGATGTTTTAACTTCCAAATGGTTCTTTAAACTCATTTAATTTTTCTTTATTTAAAACCATTCTGTCAGTGCTTCAGTATGATGAGTATTACTTTGTGGAAAGTCTGCAAAAATAATCATATAGGGAATTATCTTCCCAGTAGCTTATAAAGTTCCCAAGAAGAACACTCCTCTGATTTTCAGTATCCAGCTGTCTGCTTTAAAAACTGAGCATCATTATTATGTAAAAAAAGAAACTGTTTTTTTTATTCAACTTGAAGCATATATATACATATTTTTTAAATGAGCATGAAAACATCAGAAGTAGTACACAAACTTGCTACTTGTAACATAATGTCTTAACATTTTCCCCACATGAATGCCTGTGTTGGAAGAAGATGCAACAAAGATGTGCTGATATCTGTTTATTGTAAACAGATGTGAAGGATCTGCTCCTGGTCCTACTTGTGCCATTTCTACAATGGATGATATAAATTAGGACTCCACTCTTTGAATGTCAAGTATCATAGTAATATATCCACTATTTTTAGAAAGGTGTTGCATACTACATAGACAGACAAGAAACATCTTCTAATGTTGAAATTTGTTTTCCTAATATGCTGGTCTGTCGTTGGAACTGATTTGCTTTTACAAAAATAAATACAACATGAAAGGCCAATGATTTGAACTGTAGGTTTCTTTCTTTTCATATTTTTCTTCTTCATAATAAACCTTCATAAAGGTTGCAGCTCACTTAATACCAGATGCAGGCCAGAAAATCTTCCAAAATCAATTAATAAGAAATATCATGTTTTTCCCTTATTTTATTATGTCCAGAGGTGAGCAACAAAGCTGGTCAAGGGCCTGGAGGAAATGTCCAGTGAGGAGCGGCTGAGAATTTTGGACTTGTCTAGTTTGCAGAAAAGGAGGCTGAGGAATGACCTCATTGCTCTCTACAGCTTTCTGAGAAAGGGACATCACTTCTCCCAGGTATCAAATGATGGGACTCATGGGAGTAGTTCAAAGCTGCACCAGGGGAAGTTTAGATTTGTCATTAGGAAGCATTTACTTACCAAGAGGGTGGTCAAACACTGGAACAGTCTTCCTAGAGAGGTGATTGATGCACCAAGGGTGTCAGTGTTTAATAGACATTTGGACAACATTCTTAATAATATGCTTTAATTTTCATTCAGCCCTGAAGTGGTCAGGCAGTTGGATTGGATAATTGTTGTGGGTCCCTTCCAACTGAAAATATTATATTTATTTATTTTGATTCAATTCAATTTGATTCAATGTGATTCTATTCTGTATTAATTACCTGTTTACTAATGTAGTCAAAGCTAGAATCAGGTCCCACTTCCTCTTGACTAGGGTTTATTACATAAATATTTTTTAGATGGAAGATTTAAAAAAAAGGAGCGATATAATTCAGATGAAATATTTAAAGAGTGTTATGTAGGGAAAGCTAGGTGTAACCAAACTTTAGGAAAAAGTTTTTTTTTCTTCAGAAGAGAAAATGAATATAAGAGAGAATTGAAGACATAGTCTATGAAGGTGATAATCATATGAATAGGTAAAGAGAGGCTATAGAAAATGGAATGGGAAAAGTAAATAATTTAGATTATTTCAATGGAAAACAGATAGATTGCAGCTTTTAAAGGATTTTTTAACAGCTTCTATAAAAGGCAGAAAAACAAGAAATATCTGCTCTTGTATTCCAAGGATGATTTCTGAATTTTAAATGAAACATTGAAGTAGAATCTGAAAATCTATCTATATGTATTTTTGGATTTCAAAAGACAAATAATATTGTCTTTATAAGCCGTAATGCAAAAGGCTTTTAATAATCACAAGGAAAAAAAAAGATGTCAAAAGCAAAATGTAACTCCAAGGACAGGGTGTGTAATTAATTTGGTAAAAAAATTAGAAATCTTTCTGATAATCCATTAACATTATAAAATTATGTTTAGTTAGAAGAATGTTTTTACTCTAGATTAAAATTATATCATGGTTTTCACTGTTGCAGTCTGCCTAGATACCTATTGTCATGATGGACATGCCAAAATGAGTAAATAAGGAAGCTTTTGTTATGATTTTCATTACTGAGAAAAAATCCCTACCCTTAAGAATAAGAACATATTGATGCCTTAAGGTCCTTTTAGTTTTTTTGATTTTTCTAAGTTTTATAAGTTTTATAAGTAGTTATATAGCAGAAGTAGATTTAGAAGAAGCAGCATTTCATTCCTTTACTCTTAACACAGAAGCTAGGCCTGTTCTATTTGGAGAATGCTTGTATCTTGGCCTAAACCACAGAACACGGTCAGAAACTGGGTGACCGTGTACCCTTTGTGCTCTGAAGAAGACAAAGACTGAAGAGGTGGTCTCAAAAGACTCCAGCCCCAATTCCCAAGGGGTGGATGGAGGGTGGTCCAGGGCAAAAGCCAGGAGGTGGAAAAATCTTGGATTGGAGAGTCAGTATTATAAATTGTAAACATCCGTAACAGAGAGGCCCGCATCTTGTAACCTGATGCCTCAGAGGCACAAATTAAAACCCTTTCCTTATCTCACCTTCAAAACTAAATTGCCTCCGAGTTCTTTTCTCCCTGAATTTTCTTTTAGGCAACATATTTATAATTGCATCTTTTTTGCTTGTACATTCTTTATGTTATTAAAAGGAAAATAAAATTCTGGTATGGTGTGTTATTGTCACTTGCTGATCATTAAAAAGGCTTCTAATGAAGTGGTGATAACCCCAACCAACAGCATTGGTTATATTGTATCTTTGTTTTTATTAATTCATGCATTTTTATTAGTCATCATAAATGGGCTAACTTGAAGCTGGGACACTGATACAGACTTATGTTTGGGATTGTAAGGAGAGCTCTGAACAGTTTTAATCATATGCTCGGTATCAAACTAGATTAAGATTAATGAATTTACTTCCTGATGAGATAGATGAAATCTCAGAAAACTTTTACTATCCTCTACACTGTGTAATATGTATTGGCAGTAGGATCACCTAGATGCTCTAACTTGGTAATTTTCCTAGGTAATTTACCTAACGTGGTAATTTGATATGTAGGTAGGTAATAATGTAGGTGCTTCTTCATGGCTTGAAGCTGTGGTTGAAATTTTCAGTTTTCATAAGGAATATGAAATTGCAGACTTCTACAGTCTAAATAGAAAGTTCTGATTGTTTCATATCATTAAACCTCAGAATCACAGAGTTATGTGTATTGGAAGGGACTTCATGAGGTCCTCTTGTCAAATCTCCTGTTTGAAGCAGGTTCAATTAAATCAGGTTATATAGGCTGTTGACCAGCTGGGTTTATGTGTCCATGAAGGGAGACTCCACAGCCTCTTTGGGTAACCTGTGCCAATGCCTGATGATTCTCATTGTAAAGTAGGGGGTTTTTCCCTCTTTTCTTGTTAGAATTTGGTGTCTTTTGAGCCATCCCTTCTTCAGGCTGAACAAATACACTCAGTCTCTCAAGGCATGTCATGTGCTTGAGCCCCCTCATCATTCTGCTCCTCTTTTGGACTCCACGAGGCCAATGCCTTTCTCCTACTTGGGAATTCAAAATGATATGGGCAGACATGGTCTCAGAAGTGTTGAAGAAGGGAGGGATCATGTCCTTCAACCTTCTGGGTGTATTCCTGCCTACACAGCCCAGAAGGCCATTGGCCTTTTTTGACATAAGAGCACACTGCTGACTCTATTCTACTTGTTTTCTAACTGGGTTCAGAGGTCTTTTGGTATAAAACTGCTTTCTGGGCAGGTGACCTCAAAGCCTCACATTGTATGGCATTATACACTCCCAGGTTTAGGACTTTGCACTTGTTGTTGAATTTAATGACATTCCCACAAGACCATATCTACAGCTTGTCAAGTTTTATTTGCTTGCAAGGAGAAACTAAATTTGTCATCCCTCTGAAACAACTAACCAGGGAGAAGCCGCAGTTTGATGGAAGGATAGAGGGCAGAAAATCTGAAACACGCATAAAAGAAATTTCCCATTCCTATATCAAGAGTTTTTACTTTTCAAAAGACCTGCCAAAAGGCTTTTATAGTATAATCTTTGACAATAGACAGAGCATGAAACTCATAAAAGCTCACTACGTAAATAAGTAGAAAACTGGAAAAATACAGTTTGATTATGTTTTTTCCTAATTAAAAAAAAAAAAGCTTTTTTTTGGGGTTTTTGTTTTGTTGCTTTCTGATTTTACTTAAACTTTTTGTTCTCTTTTAGGAAAAAAGCAAAACAACAAAAGCAAACCAACAACCCCTCCAGCAAACCCAGTAAATAACCATGTTCTAAACATTTTCTTTTCTGAGACAAGATTAATATTTTCATGCACTTCTTTTGTTTGTTAAAATCAATAGTAATTGTATAAGTGTACCAGAGAGAAGATAACACACTTAGAATCAAAACCAGATGCTTAGAATTCAAAGGATTCCTACTGGTGCAACAACTCTAATCATAGTCTCCCTGCCTAAGATTAGACCCTTTCTCTTCATTTTAAAGAGAACCAACCATCTCCACATTTCTTGTTTTTCTTTTTGTGTTCAAAAGAAGTGTTAACTTACACTATATCTTATCTATATCTGCCATTCATAATGTCTTGCATAGACTTGTCTGTGCTTCCCAAGGCTTTTGAAGAATCTTATTCAGTTTCTCTTTAAATCAGAGACATTTCATGTTTTGAATCATCTGTGTTTTCTTCTAGATTTTCAGTTCCCTCTGCAATATCCATTTTGAAGGTACAATCTCAGTGAATTTTTCACAGTGGTGTGGACCTGAGTTTTCAGATGTGTCATTTGCCCAACTGAGTGTCCCTGACTTACACAGACTTGACTACACCTCTGCAATAGTATCTCCATCTATTGATACATTAAATAAAAGCTAAACCAGCAATAATGAAGTACAACATGAAAAATAGGCATAAAAATAATTCAAAATATTCTAACATGGGCAAGTTTTCCATGCAAAGTATTAACAAAAATATTTACTAATACAACAGAAGGTATGCACTGGGCAATTGCATCATGCAAATATATTATTCGATATTGATCATAAGGGTTCGTTTCCAAAAGGAAGTGATATAAACTGTATAAATTCCTGGAATGCTACATGCATGGTTATGATTTAATAAAATGACCTATCAGAGATGTGGCTGTGACACGTCAGTCAAGCCTAGTTTATGAAATTGCTTAGGAATGGTAAATGTAGAACTAGCTGGAGACAATTCTATAGTGGATATTTCCTGTTCCATTCACAAACTTACATGCCAAAAGAAAGTAAGAAATGATCAAACTGTTGGTGAATATTTGTCATAACGTGCAGTTTCCTCATATGTTGCTCCAATACCAGATCTCTTCTTGGCTCATTATTGAGGTGTGAATATTTCCATTCTGATGAATAGACACTTTCATCTGATGTTTTTGGTTGCTTCATGCTGAAGTGAAATGCGTGACTGAACATTTGCAAAATTTGGCATCAAGAATATGCAAGTCTCCCTGTGCAATAGACTAAGATACATGAAACACAGATGACATCATTCTTGAACTGCCAGCCAGTTTCCAGATAAATCTTGTGGAACATATCCAGGAAGTGTATGTCTATGATCAGCTAAATATTCTTGCTTGCCAGTGTTTTCTCTCTGACTATAAAACTGGCACAGAATCAGGAAGTCTTAATGTGGTTTTCAGGTCAGGTGAAGAGCAATAAATAGACTGTTTTGAATGTTTGAGTCAAGGGGCATTATAATGGTGTTTAAGCAGGCTATCTGCACCGTAACATTTCGCTCCAACTAGTGGAATGTTATCTTGTAGCATTAGGGAAGTACAGGCACTGGTGCACAGGTACAACCTATTAGGATCTTGACCTCTAAGGAACATAACCACAGGTTTGAAGGAGTAATGACTGGTAAATTAGTGATGAAGTTATTAGGAGCAGTCAAGCTCCTCTGAGAAGATCAGTTAGAGACTAATTCCACTGAGATTATATGTAGAGCTTTTGCAGCAAAAGAACTGTTGTAGTTTTGCAAGAAAAATTAAGAGTAGAATTGGGATGCTGTTTTAAGCTGCTATAAAATTCAACTGCTGCTAAAAGTGACAGTTCTACCCTTGTTTCTATTATTTGTATCCTTTTCTCAGTACAGCCTGATTTCAGAGAGAAGTGGTATAGCTCCTTAATCCCACTGTATTCTTTTCAAATATTATAAGAAAAAAATACTCTCAATCACATCAGAAAGATGACCTATCTTACTCTGTGGCTCCAAGATTACCGGAAGATTCACAGACAACTGAGAATAGATAGATGGGGACAGAAAAGAGAACGGGATAAAATCTTTCAGCTGCAGCATGGTTTTAAGTTTTAAACAAACTTTCCCATTTTAGTTCATACTTCCCATGAAAAAAAAAGTGTGTTGAATCTACTCTGTCATTCTCCTCTTATACTTTTCTTATATAACGTAAATTTGGGGAAACTGTGGTTGCTCTTAGTAGTATTTTAGTTATCAGTTTTAAGGGACAATTATATTTAGTCCTAAAGATTTTAAATACAACACTCAAGGGACTGAAATGAAAAAAAAAAAAAAGGTAAAGATGCATTGTATGAGTAATTCAACTTTGTGTTTAGTGTAATAGTTTAATTAACAACTCAAAGCATTTTCTGTTTTCACAGTAGACAGATGTAGGAACAAGTAAAACACCATTATTTTGCCAGTGATTCTGTATTAGTGAATTTTCTCTATGCCCTGAATTTTATCTATGGCCTTCCATTTAAAATGAGACAAGTATTCACATAAAATTATTTGCTAGTCAGTTCTTTACCAACACTTACTGGATGCTGTTCAATGCAATAAAAAATGGTAAAATATTTTCTTTTCTCTTCCTTCTTGAGCTTCTTTTCATATTCTGATCTGTTAACCTTACTGTTCTCAGGACACTATTGATTCATATGATAGGGCTGGAAAGGACATTAAACTATCATCTAGTTTAAGTGCACTGTGTTTGCTTAAGTATCATCAATATGGTTTCTGAATACTAAGCAAGTGTTTAGCTGTTCCTTAATATGTGCTTATCTCACTATTTAATAAAAATAATTTTCAACAAAAGAAGTCTCAGAAAATTAACGCTGATCCCTGCATCTCACAAAGGCCACAAAAACACTTTCTCACTAGCCTTACGTGAAAGCTCTTTAAAAGAAATGTCTTCTCTATTTTCTTCTCTAAACTGAAACTGATGTCTTTATTCCAACATCTTTTACTGAGTTATGCTGTTTAAAATTTTTGGCTCTTCTCTTGAATATTTCCCATTTTTTAAAACATCTTTGAACTATAATGGTCAAAACTAGACACTACATTCCAGCTACACTTGATGTGGATAACCATGCCTGAGGAAAGTTGCAGACTTCTGTCTGCACATACATGTTCTCCAGTAGCATTACGGAGTTGATTTCATGTATCACACTATGATGTTTTTGTTTTGTTAGTACTTAGGTAGATATTTTCCCTCCTTTGCTTTAGCTGAATCAAGTTCATATTCCTAAATATAGCTCTTTAAATTCTTCTTTATATTGTATATTGGTTTTTTATTTGAAGTCTAAATTTGAAAAGATCATATTATGATCCTATCCTCCAAATATCTTGCAATCCTTCTGAAACCAGCCTAGTTGGGTGCACAAAGGTGTAATTTTTCTATCTGCTTCAATAACTAGGTCATTTACAAAAATGAAACCGGAGCATAACCTAAAATATATCTGCACTTTACATTATCCCTCCACTGTGCTTTTGAACCACAGATTTAACAGTCCTTCGAAAATCAATTTTCTTGTATTTGCCTGCTGATGATGATTTCTACATCTAGATAATACTTCTTTGGTGTGTTTCTAAGAAAGTTAACAACAAAAGTTTTTTTTATATTTCAGATTTAGTACAAATCTGGACTAGCCTTTATATCAGGTCAATGGTAGGGCTGAAGTAGGGAGTTTCACACTGTACACTCTTGAAAAGTGTATATTGACTGTGTTCTACCATTACTACTTCATTATGGGTTTTTTTATTACAAATTGTTTAATAACTTGTTCCAGAAACATTGTAGAAGAGAAAGTAATGCCAACTGGTCTGTTACTTCCACTGTTCTTTCTTGTTCATTTCTTGACTGTCACTTTCTCTTTCCTGTGAAGGTTGAAGCCTGAAGATTTTGAAAATTTCAAACATTTTTTCTCATTTGTTGTTATTTATCAGTCAGAGTAATTAATGAACTTTCATATTACTTTGCTTTTATCTTCCTTTTAACATGTAGGTAGAATTTTTTCCTGGTTATTTTGTACTCTTTACTAATTAAAGCTTACTTTGTATTTCAAGATTTCTGGTTTTGTCTCTGTGCACTTATTCTATTCCCTGGTCAATTTGCCTAATTTCCATTTCTGTATTATACCTTTTTGATTTTTTAGGTCATTTAACAGCTCCTGATGTGATCATAATTTATTAAAATTTCTTGCCTGACCAAGCTTCTAGGTCATGTTTTCCTTTTAAAGAAAAATTTTGAGAATGACCTGCCACAAATTCAAGTAGTTCTGCACTTGATTTGCTACTTCAAGTTATTAAATATTCTCAGTCTCTTATTTTGAAGAACATGTTAATTCAATGTCTGTGTACTGTGTTGAACAGGCTGCAGTGAATTTTGCAGTCTACTCGCTAAATTATATTAGCTTCAGAAGTATTTTGACAAGGTCTCCATAATTTTTCTCCAGTAGAAGTTTTTAGTGTATCCCAAAACTCAAAACCAAAGGTTTGATTGTAGAAATTTATACTGATATAAGATAGAATTGTAGAAATTTATACTGATATAAGATAGGATTGGCTTGGGTTTTTTCTGGCAAATTTCTTTAAACTAAGGAAGATAAAAAAAATTACTTGTTTGAAAGGGATCTGATGAGACCATGAGGCTAAAAATAATGGTATCTGCCATTTCATATATCTAGTCAGAACTAGCTGCAGAGCTTTTCTAATATTTTTAAAGCAATTACCAAGAATTGCCAATTTGGAGAAAACAGTATTTTTTACAGACTTTTAGCATTGTATTCTTCTCTGTATTCTCTGTCAGCAAACAAGCTCAGACAGTAAATTTTTATGCCGTCAGATGAAACAGCTGGAAAGCAGGCCCTATCTCCTAGTTTCCTTCCTTTTGGCAGCATGTGTCAAATGTATAATGTGGGTTAGACTTAATTTCATGATATTAAATTTACGATTGTAACAACAGAAAATGGTACTAAATTAAAGTCTTTCAGTTTGCAGGGTCTGCTAATGTTACAAGGATTCATTCAAGGATGCAAGTCCATCTACGACTTCATAGTCTAGGAATACATATTCGTAACTTGTAGCCCATTTTCTATTTCTCCATTAAGGTGCCATAGAGCATCTTCTCTGACAAAGTGATGTTAGTGATAGCAACAAGCACTGTAAAAGAATTGCAAAACTTCTTTCAGTTTGGTGGAGATGAATGGCAAAAGTGAATTTCGGTCCTTTGTTTAAGAAGATATTAATTTAAAATTTTATAGGACAGTGGCTAGGCAGATGATAACTTTTTAATATAGACTATATTTCTTTTCAGTATTATCAGCATGCTATCTTCAAATTATTCAGACACTGTAATCAATAAAAGCTCTTGCACCTCATTTGTGAGTCACCAGTGGGCTACATATACTTCAAATCATACATCCCTCTCAACTGTCCAGACTGCACTGACAAATTATGTGGAGAAAATTGTAACCATGAATTTTACTGTGTTTATTGGTTTTACTCTTCCTTCAGAATAAATTTAAAGAATTTTCCCACAAAAAAAAGAAGAAAAAGAATGAGAAGCTGAATTGAAAAGCAGTGTGCTCGCTAACTTTAAATAATTAAATTAGTATTTAGGAATGACAAGAATATGGCAATATCCAGGAAATTAGTTAAATTTAGATCTCTGGAAAGCAGGAATCCTGCACATATTTAACAACACAGTAAAAATTAATTTAACTCTCAACAGTGATTTAGCCATCATTAAACTATGAAAGTATTTACAATATTTAGAGACCATTTTCTCACCTTTCCATGCTAGATTTGTGGAACTGCTAGAGGAGCGTCCTTTTACATAATATCTCAATGCCTTTGGCATTCAGCACAACACTACTCATCCATATTCCACTTCTTTAAATCTTGGTCCCATACTTCCAAAGAGTTCACTCCAGTTAGTCCAAAATCCATGTCATTCACCCTCTGATCTTAATATTGCATTTATTCAGATGAATAAATAGCAGTTAACAGAAACATGGATTAAAAGCAGATGATTCAATTCTTTTATGAATATCCTAACTACCAGACTACAGTCTTTCTCACATACGTGATTTTTGGCACAATGAACATTGAAGTAATTATATGAAATGGGTGGAGTTAAGCTAATATTAGAATTTAAGGATTCAGTTTGTCAGCATTTGGACACACATATGGTATCACCATTCTTACATACCAGCAAACTAAGGCAACCATATACTACCCTCTGTTTCAGGAAAAGACTGTTTCACTGTTTTATTTGTGTGGTGTGAAACAGATGTGAACACAGTGCTTAAGGCTAGTTAGCTCACTCTCTTCTATCCAGAGAGAGATGCAGGTCATAGGACTTCAGGTGAAAGCTGAAACCTAGATCTCATAGTGCCCTGTCAGTGGTCTCTGTGTGAGAGCACTGCAGGAGTCAGACATAATAGAAACAAACATCCTTTCTGTGCTCCCTTAAGAAAGAGAACAGGAGGAAGAGAGAAGAAAGATTGTCCCCTCTTCTCTCTTTCTCTCCATTTCATTCACCTCTCTTCCTCCATATATGTTCTATATTATATAATACAGTGTATTCATTATACTATGATTATGCTGCAAAACCACTAAGTTATTTATAAATACATGTCCTCTTTCAATGTCAGGATGTTTCATTCTTAAATTTACATGACATTCAGATCAGTAAACTTGTATAAGTGAAACCAGGGCAGCAGCATTGCTGACAAATTCAGTTCAAAACAAGCGACAGTGTACTTTTGTCTGTCTGAGGGATGGGGAATGCTATAGGAGATCCTAGGATACTGGTTCCTTTTTCAGATCGAACAGATAATGTAAGTCATGCTTTGCATCTGATGAACATCTTGCTTTTGCTTCAGGGAAACTACAGGCTGAGGAGGGCTTTGTCCCAAGATGGAATCATGATGTGGCAAAAATACAGACGCAAATGTGGGAAATTGAGTTTTTCCCTTGTTCACATAAAGCAGACTGATCCACAGCTTTCTGTTAAGACCCATACAGTTGCATGGGGGACAATATATGTGCTTTCCACACAGACTTTTCTTAAGTTCAGGAACTGTGATCTTATTTACAAAAACCAAAAGAAATTGAATCAAAATAAAACCATCAGTCCCTCATGACAACTGTCTAATTTTCATTATTATTGTTATTGTGCTGGTGGTGGTGTTACTGAAGGGTTTATATTTCTTTAAAAAGGAGTGTATGCAGCAGTGAGGGAATATGTTGGAAAATTTTTTTAACCTTAGCACAATAGTGGTTCATCCTTATATCAGCAATTAATGTGCACTAGCAGAAGTCTTAGTTCTGAGAACAAGGATCAGAGCAAAGAATAAGAGAAGTGCATTTTGATCTGACCACATACTTTAGAAACTCTCAAGGAGAAAAGATTCCATAGAAGATCTGAAACCATATCCAAACAAGTTCACAGGAATAATTAACATATATGCATGTATTCAGGAATTGTAATGGAGATGTAACAAAAATATAGTGAATGTGTATTAGCTTCATGAATATAACCTGCTCTGTTAGGCAGCTGGATATGCATATTAGGTTGAGCAATCTACCATGTAACGAGCCCTGTAATAAAGTACTGTTGTCTTTCTAACCTAATAAACTAGTTGGAGAGTTTATTTCATGATTTTTGGTGACATTATTATCATCATCATCATTTATTTTAAGGTGTAAAGACTGAAAGACATGGAAATTACAAAAAAAATAGTTCCCACAACATAAGGATGAGCATAAATACAACTAAAACTGAAATGCATTCTTCTTTATGGAGCTTAGATCCTAAGTTATATTTCTGAGCATTATAACCGAGCATCATATTGATTTAATTTTCTTTAATCTAGTAGAAAACATTCATTGTTTCAAGCAGTTAAATTTGGTCAGTCTTTCAAAGGACCAGACAAGCTGGAGTCAGGTGGGATATGAAAACAAAGAGAATGTGAATGTTATTTTGGACACTTCTTTTCTTTTTCTTTTTTCCTTCTAGAAAAAGAGATTTTTTCCAAGATAATAGAGAAATACTTTCAAAAGGCGGATCAAGTAACTTGTTTTGTACTTTAACCTTAAAGTGGAAATGTCTGGAAGATTTTAGGAGGAAAGCCTTCTACGCCATTGCCTCGTCTCCTCAAGTCCCATATAGCTTTCCAAAATGCCGCAACAGTTCATACCTATAATAGATGAGAACACTCCAGATCCATTTTATATTCTGACTAATTTGCAGGATCTTTGAACATGTAGGTATAGAACTAAACCACTTCTGAATCACAGATTCTGCTTACATGGAAAAAAATCTATTAAAAGCTGCTATAAAAGTAGCAGAATTAAAGAAAACACATAGGGATTTTTAATAATTCACCTTCATATTTTTAATTGCAGCATTTTAATGGATTTGAATTTGGCTTTTACGTCTGTTAAGGTTATTTTTAGATTGCACTGACTTGTAAAACAGACATAAGGTATATCTCAAGGTTTCTTATACATTGGTATGAATAGCACTTTGAGTATCTAACCTTTTTCAGAATAACATCTGTCCCATGACAGGTTCACAAGTTAATGAAGATGATGACAGCAACTTTTCCCGCCATGACTGCTACAGGTGGTGAGTCTCATCTCATTCCTGCTGCTGAGGCTGCCAATGCAAGTACCCAAACAAAAACCAGCTGGGTAAATAGTATATACGTTACAGTTCCCGGACACTTCAGACTTGTGTAATGGAACATAAATTGCAAGTGGGAGACTGTTTTTGCCAAAGACATATTTCTTTTTTTCCCATGCTTTGAATAAAATTTTTAAAATGTCACAATGAAAGAATGCATACTTCCTATTACACTAAGCTTTATGAGGCAACGCTTAGTTGCCTCATATACAGATTTGGAAAAAGACTGCACAAGAATAATTCCATTACACTGGTGCAAATTAAATGTAACTTTACTAAAGTAAATGGAATCGTGGCAGGACAAAGCCAGTGTAACTACGGAAATCAAGCCTCAGCTAGTGCTTTTTTATTACCAATTGAAGTAGAGGGGGAAAAAAGGAATGAATGCTTACATGAATTTGACTTTCATTTGTTCTGAAACTAAATAAACTCTTCAAAAATGTTTAAAATGCATGAAAAAGAACTTACCTACAAAATTTAACAGTGCAGTTTAAAAGATAATAGGTTTCAGATTAAACCCATCTGAAAGGAAAATCTCTTTTCTGTAATTTTTATTATGTACATGAAAATTTAGGATTTCCCTGAAAAACTAGAGATGAAAAAAAATGGGGTTAGAGCGTTTGCATCTATAAGTTGGAGGAAATGATGAAAAAACACAGATAATTCTCCTTGAATATTGTTATCTTACTGTTGAACTACTGGCAAATCCATGAAAATCTGTTTTGGATAGACTTTTTGATTTTATAGAACTAAGGACTGATTTATTTTTGCGTGAAAGAGGATTTTGATATGTTGTCAATCTGCTTATTTTACATTTAGATAGTGAAACACAGAACAGTGGAAAGCTATGTGGAGCAGAAGACCCAGATGGTTAGGAAGGCAGAAAGATCTTCACTTTGACAAGGCAGCTAGTGCTGTCAATGGTAGCTGGCAAGAAGATGTAGCACTCATTGAGAAAATTACAGTTTGAAGAGCAGTTTGGTTTTATAACAATTAAAGCATCTTCTTAATGAGTGTCAGCTTCTTTATCACAGGAAAATAATTTTCCCACCTGCAAGCAGTGCATTTTCTAGATCATATGCAAACTTTAATGTCTTACATTTGCTTTTAATGTAAGGTTTTGAACCAAGCAAATTTAAAATAAAAAATTACATCATATAAGTATAAAAATATATTATGAAAATATGAAAATAAATCCTTTACACAGAAAGTGTTCAGACAGAGGTATTAGTAATTCCAATGCAGGTTGAGTAAATATCTTTTAGGATATATGTTACTTATGGGCTTATTCAAAATTTGTATGAAAAATTAATTTCTACATTTCTATTTTATGAGAAAATATTTACATATAATATTGAAAAGGTTTAGATGTAAATTCATTTGAATACTTGAATTTTTTTGTATGAAAATGCATCTTCTTAAATGAAGAAAAGAAATGTTTTAATGAGCTATTGTCTGTAATGTGAAAAATATCAAAAGCTAGCCTGCCACTTTGCAGTTGTACAAAGATGTCACCCAATCTAATGCAGTGACTTCTAACTAAAAGCCATTTCTCATTTATCAGGTTCCTCAACGTTATTTGCTATTGTCACTCCTCTGTGTGCCTCGTGTATTGTACCTACACTGTTCCTAGAGAAATGGGGAGATGTGGCATGAGAAAGCAGCAGTGAGGAAATGTGTGGGGTTTATATCTAAATACAACTTGAGTTGGAAAAGACAAGACAACACTTCTGCAGCTGGAAAAAGACATACAAAGCTGGAGAGTAATGCACTGCACATGTACCTCAAGTGAAAATATTTTGTCAATGGAATTACTAAATCAGGTACATTTCTGTCCAAATTTCAAATTTCTGTGTTACTATTTCATTAAATGGTATGAATCAATACAGGGTGTTTTCAGGCAACTAAGAAAGGCCCAACTGAGTTTTAAGGTGATGCTTATCCCACCTGTTAGTGCTACTGCTGTAATTTATGCCTACTTGTTCTCTTTCAAAGCAACAAACTTTCTGGTAGAACTGCCAACTCTTCTGTATTTACCTTTTTTTTTTTTAATTCAAACTCATGCATACAGACATTATAATCTGAATTCCACTTGCAGAAGATCCATACAGCAGAAACATGTCAATTGCTACAGTTAGAATATATTTGTGGTGCATGAATAAGAATGTAAAAAAGCCTGTCATTTGTGCAATATCAAGGTGAGGGTTGGTTTAGGAGTTTTGCCTTCCATTATCTTGGGCAGGTGCTATCCATTTTCATTCTCTCAGACAGTGTGCTCAAAACACAGTCAAATAAATTAGAATATATACTTAAAATGTGCTGACTTTTGTGTTTCCTGAGTCTTGAGCAATGATTGCATTTGTAGAATGTAGAAAAGAGTTAAAAAAAAAATTAATATTAGGTTTTTTCTAGATTTTTTTTATTTATTAGTTTCCAAAACATTTCTTATTCTTTTTCTTGATGTATTAAAAAAAAAGTCCTCCAAAACTGGAAAAGTTTGAGGTCTACTCCCATCCTCTATCTACAAAAATAAGTAAATACTTCTTTCTTTCTTAGCTCTTACTTTCATTTAAACTCTGTTAATGCTTCCTAGCTACTGAAAAATGGATGGTAAATATACATAAACTTGAATAAGACAAATATACATCATATATCACTCTGAAATTTAAAACTGGTCATGAGAGAAATATCTTGCAGAGATTTTTACTGAAAATTTCTCCCTACAAGAAATGCCATCAATTTAATCAGAGACCAATATCAAAAGAGTTCCTCTGAGAGGAAGAAATTATTTTTGGAATAAGGAAAATAAGGCCACTTAGAGCTTAATATGCCAAAACACCATGGTTGTGGCTTATATTGTGAAATGAACTGGTGTGTGAATTAAGTGCTATATTTATTTTTACTCTCCAAATGATCTTTTCATGGTGACTCAGCCAAAGAAGCGTTAGGAGAATGCAAAATCCTGTGTGTAAAGATGAGGTCAGATGTCACTCATACAGAAAATTATGTTATTGATAGGAAGATCTATAGAGGCCTCTTTCAAGATCTGAAGAAGCCTTCTCAGGATGATTTGAATGGTTTTTAACTTTACTTTAAAATCACCATCTTGCTGCACTGTTTTTATAGGAACCTTGATATTATAGTCATTACAGTTTTGAATCATAAGAAAAAATATATGTGCTACAGTATAACATATACTGCAGTTATTTACTATTTATTTTATTCAGAAAATACATTTCAAACTTCAGCTGGTCCATAAAATTTACACACTTTTAAAGGGGATATCAGTGCTGCCATACAGATGTGACTAATTGTACGTTTTAGATGGAATTCCAGACTGGAAGTATAAAGGTTACAAATTATATCTTTTTTTTTCAGGGGAAAATAAAATGACCAGAGAAATGTTATATTTTTTCCAAATCAGTGGAACAAAAAGCACCTCAACAATGAAACCAGCAGCTTCTGTTTCTTTAATCAGTGGTGATAGAATGGCAAAGCCAGCCTCAATGAAAGATAGATAAATTATCTGAAAGTAGTAAAATTCAAACAAGCTTAAGGTCAAAACAACCTCTGAACTAAACTCGAAAGCTTCCTTTGTTAGTAAAAGTATGCTTAAAGTTCTTGTTATTGCTCTGTTGTACACACATCTCTGTATACCTGCCCTTGATTTTGTTCCTAGGGGTCAAAATAGTTAAATGTCACCAAAAAGTCTTTTTAACTTTTAGCTTAAAAGACAGGCTGTTGAGAACTGTGCATGAAAGCATCATCTTCCAAACAGATTTAAACTTGTTTTTATAAATTCATAAAGTTCTGAAGTATAGTTATTTAAATGGTTAATCTTTTGAGATTTTTCCATTGTGAATGGATATATTCCTTATTTGATCATTGAATAGCCCTTCATAATTAAATATAAAAGCATACAAAATTTTCTCTGTATTTCAATTTATCACAACATCTTTTTCAAAATGAAAAATAATTCCTTTAAGAAAAGTAAATGCTTCCCTCTTTTTGCTGTCATTTTGAAGAGAATAATGATTTTGCATATTTCAACTCTCAGCCCTTTATCAGATTTCTTATCTAAAATACTGAGTTATTACTACTACATAAACATTGCTTATATAGGAGAATTATTTCGTCCAAAATCCTCACAAGAAATGAAAAGTAAAAAAATCACAGAGAAAGTTGTGATAATAGACCCTTAAGTTTAAAGTCCTGCTTGTCTGTTGTCTAGAATTCTCTTCAGTTGTATGTTATCTATCCTACTTTGTTTGCCATTTGGCTAGTGTATGATTTTTATAACCGTACTATAGGCAATATTGAAGACTGACTAATTAATTTCAAAAGAGTTTGGAATTAATCTAGGATACTGCCCAAAAGCATTTGTAGGTAGTATGAAAACAGCCATCTGGGGACAAAGCCTTCTAGTTGTTTTTTAGTTTAGCCTTTCTTTTTCTTTTTTTTCCTCTCCTGGTTGCCAGTTGCATGTTGCGTGGCTGTCGTACCTATATGTGCATAGATGCTTTCCGAGTGGTTTTCACAGCACATGTTCTCGGTTGAGGTTTCCAAGAAGTTTTGCCTGAAAAATGAAACCAACTCGCTTGGGGCTTCTGTCAGTTGCAGGAAAAAAACCCCAAAACCAAAAACAAGAACACAGGAGAAACAATGTTCATTAGGAGATCACAGGAACATGTCACGGCAAAAAAATTTGAAGGCTGATGTTTTGGGTCTTGGGTGTACAATCAAACTACAAAGATCAAACCACAGAAGTGCATTGTCACAACGGATTTATGCTAACTGTATATTATGTTCAACATAAAAAGAGAAACATTTTTTTTACAAGCATAGAAGCAGTAGTAATGAAAGAACACTTAGAATGTGCATTGCAAATTGTTTGCTTTCGTTTATATTTTCTGTCTGTAAATTGACTAAACAGATCACCCTCAAAGAACTTTCTGAGATTCATAATTCTATTATTTCCAGTGAAGGAAACTTTTTTAGTTTTTTTGATCTAGAGTTCACAAAAGAGAATAGAAGTCTCAGTATAGCAACACTTCAGGTACAGCAAAAAGTGACATGCTGCATATATGCTTTCTCAAATGGTGTAGGCTGTCTGTGATAATTTTCATAAGACAACTCAGGTTAGGATAAAAATACACAGATATTTAATTGTGATATAGTAGAATGTTTTCTTCTTAACTAATAGGATTCTCTCCTTGCTGTTTGTTTAATACTTCTTAATGATTTTCAGATAAATTAGGTGATTACAGAACAGATTGAGCAAATCATATGGCATTTTTCATATCATGATATGATGTTAGTCATTTCCCCTAAATAGATAATGATTTTGTTTACTTAAGCTTCTTTTGAATTATAGCTAACCAAACACTAATTATTGCTAATTTTTAGTAATTGTGAAGTTAATCTTCCAAGTGAGGATTTTGTAAATGCTCCATTGAGAAAAAAGTTCTGACTTTTTCTTACCCGTTTAGTGAATATGCAGTATGGTTTATGTTGTCCTGAGAAGAACAATGTTCATTTTATCTAAGCGTTATTACGAATTGTACTAGATTTTCCCATCCATGAGCTGATTCATGTTCTAGTGATATTAAGATGTGTTAGAAATAAGGACACACATGGCAGTTATTGAGATATGATACCTTGAAACTATGAACTGTCATTTCATAGAATCATTGAATCAAGTGGTTTGAAAACGACCTCTGAGGCCATCAAGATCAACCCTTGATCTAACACTGCTGCGGTTACTAGACCATGGCACTAAGTGCTACATCCAGTCTCATCTTAAAAATCTCCAGGGATGGTGAATTCACCATCTGGGCAGCCCATTACAATTTCTGGTTACTCTCTCTGTAAAAAATTTCTTCTTAATATTCAACCTAAACCTCCCCTGGCACAGCTTAAGCCCATGCCCTCTTGTCCTACTGCTGGTTGCCTGGGAGAAGAGCCCAACCTCCTTTCAGGTAGTTGTAGAGAGTGATGAGGTCTCCCTTGAGCCTCCTCTTCTCCAGGTTGAACAACCCCAGCTTCCTCAGCCTCTCCTCATAGGACTTGTGCTTGAGTCCCTTTACCAGCCTCATTGCTCTTCTCTGGACCTGTTCCAGCACCTCATTATCCTTTCAGAACTGGACACAGTACTCAAGGTGTGGCCTCACCAGTGCTGAGTACAGGGGAGGAATCACTTCCCTGGTCCTGCTGGCCACACTGTTCCTGATACAGGTCAGGATGCCATTGGCCTTCCTGGCCACCTAGGCACACTGCTGGCTCATGTTCAACTTGCTGGCTCATGTTTCCACCTGTTCTAAATAGTTTAACATCATGTCTTTGTCTGATAGATGCACAAAATAAAGATAGAAAACACTATCATCAAATAAATCTTACAGAAAATTAAAATTATATATATTTTATTTTTTTTTTAGTAACTCACTCTTGAATAATGTAGTGAATTAGGGTAACGTCTTACAGTGATGTTACCTCGTCTAAGTTAACTGTTCCCCATGCTCACTAGCAGTTGGTCAGCTATGTGTAGACACTGGGACAAATGCAAAGGTTTCGGATATTCTACCTTGAAGTTAAATGAGTAGCAGGGGTGACAGCTGGTCAACACTTTGCTCTTTGGATACCCTCTTCATAAAACTCAAAGGAGCTAATGAATGTTACATCTACGTTTTTCAATCAAAGCCCTATGGATTAAATGAGATATTTCTCATCTGCAGTTTTCATTGCCTTTGGAGCTTTACATTTCCTTTAAAGCTTCCCTTTTATTCTGTTGCACATTTAATCGCATGCAGCTAAAATAACAAACCAGACCTGATTAATTTATTGTTGCCACACAAGAACTGGAAACAGCCTCTAGGCAATGTATTTTTATCTGTTATGGGTAATAAAGCATTCATACAATGTCTTATTGATTTAACCTCACATGTGTTGTTGAGTAATCTTACAGTATGTAAAGTCCCTTTTCTGAGACACCATAGAGCACACTCTTAAGGTGTTACATAGGAGTTTTAGCCACGACTCCCATAAAGATAAGTTAGAGTTCTGTGAATATCCATGCAAACTTTTAAAATCATGCCTTTATGTGATCAGTTACTGCAAAAACTTCATCCCTGAGATAACCTTTTAAAAGAAATAAGATTCTTACTTATTTTGATTTAAATTTTACGGTCTGATTTATTGGTTATTTAATTGATTTACTGGAAAACTAATCTGGGAAAAAAAACTATTCCTCCAAAATAGTAAGTTGGAGTGTTGAATGATAAGTTCTAGTTTGTCTTTATTACTTCCTTCAGCAAGTGACATTTTTAGTTGCAATATTTCTCATAATTGAATTATAATACCTAATAAATGCCTGTCCTCAATTCTCCAGAAATCATTTCCTTTTAGGTGAAACACTCAAGCAGGGAAAATCCAAGATACTATTCTGAGATGCTGCAACTATTAATGTTTTAAAAAGCAATCTGAGATTTTCTGAAATTAAAACTGTAGTATTGCTTCCTGCTTATGTGGTTTCTTGTTTGATTCTTACCTTTTTCAATAGTGAAAAGTAGCCATGTACTTTGACATGAAGTCATAATTTCCTAGATAATTTTCGTATTCCCTCTAACTTTATGCTAATTTCATCCTAGTGAAATCTCATTTGTTTAGATCTTTGCCCATAGCCTAAAGTTACCTAGACACTAAGACAAATCCTTTTATACAGAATCTCAGATAAGACTACCAGATTCATTAATATGAGCCTGATAGCTTTAGATATTTCAAAACGGCACATCAGCGCATCTCTTTTTTCTCTATAATACACTTAGAAACTTTGGCTTTTAAGTATAAGTGCTTACGCCTATATTCAATGTCTGAGTTTAGCTTGATTTCTAAAAAAAAAAAAAAGGCAATAGTTCCCTCTGCCTGTAGAATCCAAGGTTAATTTTAAAGTGTTGGAGTAAGGGCACTCTCTTTCTCAGATTTTCTTTGGAAAAATTCAATCTGAAATGTCACAGAGATAGCTAAGACCCTAAAAATGCAGAGTCCTTCCAAAACAAGGAACATGGCATAAGAAGATGCTTCATGGAACAAGAAACAGTGTTGTACCAATAAGTAAAAAATAACGTAGATTTTTACAAGATCTTCAGTTTCTGTTCTGGTAAAAAAAAAAAAGCCCTTTAACCAATATGTCTTGCAAATGGTGGAATAGTGTCTGTAGCTTCAGCATTAGACAGGATTACATCCACATCTATGTACGCTAACAAGCAGTGAAATGTGAGGCTGAAAGCATATTTAATTTTTTTGTGCGAATGGGCAAGGAGGAAAAGGAAATTATTTTAATCTCTTCTGCCAGACATAACCATAAAAGAGAACTATATAACAACTACAGAAACAAATAGAAGTGGCTGACAAACAGAGAAACTTAGGTTCTCTGACCCAGAGTTCAGGACCTGAAGTCAGGGAACACTCTGCAGCAATGTAGAGTTCTGCCAACAAATTGTAAGTGGCCTGTTGGAGACTAATTATAGCAATACCTATCTGAGCAACATGTATGGATCATTCAACACAACTATAAGGTGAAGGTGTAATGCATTTTGCTTGGTAGTTGTTCCCAAAGAGAACAATGGTGAGGTACAAATTAGAAAGCTGAGTGAAGAATGGACAGGAGGAGAATCATAACTTCTCTTCCATCATTGTGGATTTTTTTTCCCTACCCATTTTTTATTTTATTCATTTTTATTTTATTATTAGGTTTCCTGTATGTAAATATGTAATACTTCTTCAAGTATATGTGGACTACAATTTTGAAGGTGGATGATTTGGGGTTTTGTTGTTTGGGGTTTTTTTCCCACAAAATATCACAAAGCAATAAACATTCTTTTCTTTTTTTTTTTTTTCATAGCTACAGCTCACCTAAATCTGTTTAGTTATTTCAATTGTTCTTAATGATGAAGTGAATAGTAGTAAAGCGTCCTGTCTATTGACATGATGTTCAGTACGTATGATACTTACAAACATCAGTATCCAGAACTTTTTTCCCTAGAATTTAGAAAATATTTTTATTTTCAGTCAATGCCCCTGCTTGGCACGGAAATAAGAGTTTTCACTTCTTAAACCACTTTACGTTGTTTGTAGTAGCATATAATTATTGAATCATACTTTATTAAGGAGTAATTTTCCAAAACAATAATCCACAGTAAGCAGAAAAATGGTAAATGCAGTATTCTAGCAGATCTTAAGAATATGTTTACTGATCCATGAAATATGAAATGATATTCGGGGGGAAGAAAAGTAAGGCTGAGAATTTCTAGCTTGCTTATATGACAAACAGCCAATGGTCTGTAAGTTAGATCTACAGACTTTTCTGCAGCAAATAAAGTAGACAATACGAGCAAAGCAAAAACCCTGTTTCTGTACATCAGAGCTTATATAATAGACTTAAGTTAGTCTGTAGGTCACATTAGCAGTGTACCACTATATTAGGGAGGGTCTAATGGGAACAAAATTCTATTGAAGATAAACCATTATGGAGGTTAGTGCCTCAGTATTTTCTATTTCTGAGGAACTATTCTACATATGATAACTAAGTGTAGGACAGAGACTGACTTCTGGCAAAGATTGTCAATATGGAACCACGTGGCTGATAAGAGATACTAAAAATGCAATCATAGTTTTCTCTATTCTGTTGGGAGATTTTATCTGATTAAAGACAAGAAAGATGGACCTTCAAAATATGTTTACTGTTTTTTAATGTTGACAAATAAATGAAGGAATGGAATATGTAAAATTTTAACATTACCTTACCTAAAATCATTGAGTTATGAGGAACTCTTTCCTTTACCATCTCTCTGACCTGCTGCCTACACCTTGATCCTAAAAGAAAATAGCAACTCAGTGGTTCCCTTTGCCCAGTAGGATGAGTTTAAATCTTTCTGGTGCCATAGGAGCTGAATAGCACAGAAGACACTTAATATATGGGAGAGGATGCAGGAAAAAATATGGAAAGTAACCTGAATTATTTAAGCCTAAATTCAGGAGGTAAAAAGTTCTTAGGACAAGATTTCATTCCTTCTGACCCCAGGTAATTCAGTTCAAGGGAATTATGTAATTTGTAGTTGTGGTTATTCCCTGTCACAAGTTATGATGGAGTATGTTTGAAAAATGCCTTTTAGCCTAAACTATTTTCATCCATTCAACCACAGCAAAAATCAGTTCTGCCTTATTTTATGGAGAAATTAGGTGGAGGAGGGAGCCTTTTAAAATGAGTCTTTCAATCTTCTTTCTTGCAAAATAGTTTGGGTTATTTATGAAACTTGAATACATCAAGGTGTTCATTGACAACTAACAGCTTTCTTGTGTCTGCATAGTAACAGTACATTTGCACTATTGGGATTGATGGAAGTTCAGTCCAATACATGTGTTTGAAAGCAGAGGAGAGTGTTCCAGACTTTAAATGTGAAAAAGAGCAGAACATGTACAGTTTAGTCAAGAGTATAAGAAATAGAATCATTTCCCTCCTGTCCCCACTTGCTTGAGAATGTGCAGATGTAAACTACCTTAAAATAGGGGGACAAAAAGGTTGGGGGGAAAGTGGAATTAATGAGCATGCAGAATATTCACAGATAAATGGACACCCACATTTTATGATTTTATTTTTAAAGAGAGGAAAGAGGTATTTATTTAAAATAGAGCTGAGAGAGCCCCTGGTGAGCAAACTTGTTTAAAAAAAACAATAATGAAAAAGTTCTTTTGAGCTGGCCCAGGCTTGCAAATCTTGAATGAAATGGATTGAAGTAAACGGAAACTTTTAAGCAAAGAGGAACAAATTAGTCCACTATCAGCAGCACTAGTAGAACAGTAAGTCAGATGAAAATAGTTAAGAAACCAGAACGGCTCAGCATTGATTGGTTGTCTGTGAGGGTTGGGATTACACTGGAGAAGGGATAAAATAAGCATTTTAGGTTAAAGGTTTTTGGAAAGGAGAGAATTGCAGGCACCACCAAAAGGAAGCTCTTTTCCAAAGGAATTTCATGTTTTTAGGCAAAACTGCTGTTCTTTTGGAAGTAATATCTCCACCATTGCTAATGGAAACCTATAGTATTTATAGTCAATCCTTGTGTTGGTTTATGGGGGCACAGCTCTGTCATAGCCCACTTCTATGCATACATTGCACTCAGTGGTCATTCTTTTCCTCTGTAAAATCCTGAGGGAGTTTTAATGTCTCTGAGTCTTCAGGCTTGCAGAAGATTATGTACATTATGTCTCTTAATCCTTTCTTAATCATCCTTTTCTCTTCAGCAAATGACAAAATCAATTGCATCTTTCTTTATTTTCCCCCATCTAATAAAGTAAAAGCCCCTTCAGAGTTGTTTCAGAAGTGTTCAATGGTGGTCATTCCTCTGATCTTGTTTATAGCATCTAATGCTATTAAGCAGTAAGTAAGCTATGCTGTAAGATCCCAGGTTCGAGCTATGATCTCATCAAAGGGGTTTTATGTTAAAAATATACAAGGCTCCAAAAATCTGCCTGCTGAATTTATTAAAAGGGCCTTCAGTTCTTTTATACCCTGAGAGAGTGAACAGGAGAAGATGCTGCAGATTTTATAGGAGGTCAAATAACACACTTCACTGGCAAACTTTAGAAAATAAGAGAACTTGGCAAAAGTTTAAAGGGAAACATTCAACCAAAATAAAGCTTTTCACAAAACAATGACTTAGCACATGATAACCCATATAACTTAGCAAAATCCAACCTATCCAGTTTGCCCAAGGAGGCCTCAAGGGGCTGGGGTATGGAACACCATTTCACCTTCATGAAATTTGACCTGTCCCTTCCCCTACCCACACACACACTTGAGTTGGTCCAAGCCAATAGTTAATATAATAATCCAGTGTATCACATATGAAAAACCTGTCAAAGACACAGCCAAGAGAGTTGTCAGTGTATGTGGAATAATCAAAACTCTTTAGTGCCCAGCTCAGTCTAACTTCAGAACCAGACCCCTGAGTAAAAAGTTAGCTGCAGATTATTAAAAAAATTCAATCCGTGCTGTGGCTGGGCTAGAAAAAAAGTAGGACAAAATAAGGTGGGCTGCTTTACACAGTCAATTATGCTAACAGCTGTAGTTCAGCTACCTACCTAGAGAGTGAATGCAACCTGAATTTGGATTGCATCTTCCTTTCTCCTTGTGCTGGAAAATATCAAGGCCACTTTTAAAGGGCCCTAGAGTCATGTGACATGCAAGGTATCACTGAGTTGAAAAAGAAGCCTAGGCAGGCTAAGCACAGATGACTGCATGCTTGATGACACATGACAGGTTAATAAACAGTTTTCCTCCTCAGATGTGTCCCAACAGAATCAATGGATAATAATATAAGCAAGAAAAAGTTGAAACTAAATATTTGGTTTCTCTTCCACAGGATTATTATGGAAGATTTGATGCCAGAAAAAGATAACTTCCTCATTTTTTCTTTATCAGACTACAACAAAGAGTTTGGAACTCCAGCTCTTATTTTTCTCCTTTCACTTCCCACTGTGATTCCTCTGACCTTCATAGAAACTTTTGTTCATTCATGATTGCTCTAGAGCTTTCAGTGTCTTCTTTTTTGAAATCAGCTTTCTCAGAGACTGAGAAGATGGTTTTCTGCAATCAAGTCTGCCTCATCCCCTACTTTTGGATCTATTTTTCTGTATCAAGATTCTTTTGCCTTTAAACCTTATCACTATAAAAAAAAGTATTTCTTTGTCCACCTTGATCCCTGTACATATTTCCAGTAGGCTGCTTCCCAGCTCCATATCTTTCATTCAGATGTATTTATCTTTCTATTGTCTTCAGTTGTATTTCTTAATTTCTTTCACTATCACTCTAAACATCAAAGGAAGATATATTCTTCATAAAAAAATGTCACCTTCCTGCTCTGTATCTACATTATCTTGAAGACACGGTTTTTATCCCACTAGAAGTGTAATATTCCTCACCCAGATAACATAAAAGGGTTGGACAAAAGAAGTCTTCAGTAATGACTCAAATATGGAAAGGAGTAATGGACTAATTTTAACAAAGGATGGAAAAGCCTACTCATAGCAGAGTGATCTGTTCACAGGTGGACATTAATGAGGACAAGCTGCAACCAGGAACACCCCATTAGTGTTGAAATTCAAATCTAGATTTTGTTATAAGAGGGAATGTAGCTCTTCATAGGGACCACATTTGGTGTCATACATTTTAAAACCTGGTTCTGACATTTCCAGTTCAGAGCTCAACCAGCTAAATTATATCTTGAAATGATTGTCATGGTGAAGAGAATCCAGTAGTATATATTAATCTTCATACCTCCACGTGCTCTATGTGTTGTCATTGTGTCAAAAGCTAATAAAAATTACAATAGTAATGCAGTACTGTCTATTCCATTTGGCTCTAAATGGATATATGTTCAAAAGGTTATTCTATTTTGATCATCATAAATTTGATTTTTGAATTCTGACTCTTAAGGCACAAGGAGTAAATGTCACAGGTATTCATTTTTGTTATATTTTTTCTGACGTGCCCTCCAACTATTTTTGGATTAAAAATCAGAGATTTTTTTTTTAGTAACTAATATCTGTTGAAGGAATTTATTAACATTTGTAATTGTAAATTGTGTTGAAATGAAATTTTACAAGAACTGGTACCAGAACAAGTTATTATAGACTGCAAGAAACATTTCACTTAACTTGAAATCTGCATTTTGTCCCTATTTCATTTCCTTAATTTCAAGCCAGTTTTCTAGGCATTCACTTCTTCCATGACAGCAGCTCTGGGTGTGCTTCTGTCATATCAGTTCTTTATGTGCCATTAAGGTCCCACTTGCATGCCAGCAGAGGGAAACAAGTTCAAGACAGCTCTACAGTGATTTGTGACTGCAAAAATATTTTGCATACCAATAAGCTCATTGGGGCATAAAACTCCATGGTATACTTCAATTTTTTGCTCCTGTGATTTCAAAGATCAATATCTCATATGGTTCATTCCATTCTGCAGTTGATTTTTTTTTCATTATTATTTTTACAGTTTATGTCATAGTATCAAGTAGCTGGTACAGCAAGGTCAGATCCCATAGCCCAGTAGTGTTTCCTTGAGAGGCCTAATTTGACTATAGTGAATTGTCTTTTATCTAGAAAGCATTATGCCTGGAGGTAAGAAATACAGAACAATAAATATAGTAACTTTCAGATAATTTTTTTATCAGAAGAGAGAGTGGCAATCAAATTTACCACCTCCCCCTTGTTGTATGCAGGGATTATTGAAGACTTGAGCCTTAGAAAGATGACTTGAAGAAGGGCAAGGAATATAGTTCTATGAATATGTAGGAAAATTGTCCTCTCATTTGGAAAGACCCAATTTTGGGAAAAAGGCTTGTTAGAGGAGTAGAGCTAAGTAAATGTGAATTAATTAAGAAAAAGAAATTGGAACAGATGTTTCTTTCTGAACAGCTTTCCTTCATCTCTGTCACATGCTCTTTGGTCTTCATGTAAGCCTTTTTCTCTTGTAATTGTTCTTTTCTTTCTATACAGAAAGGTTACACACAGAAATTCCAAAGCTTGTTTGTTTATTTTTTTTAATACTATTTTTATAAACTGTTAATGAAATTGAAAATTTTTGTTTAATCTATTTGCAAACTACTTTGCTGTTCTACTGAAGTCGGAAGTGTTCTTTGGATCCAAACCTACACCTGACATTGTTTCATTCCTTCTGATTTCCATATGAGGAGATGTTTAATTGTTAATTTTAAACCATAATGATGATTCACAGCAGGATGTTCCAGAAGCACAAAGGAACATGACTTTCATGTCATAATCTCATCTTCAAATGATAATTTCTCAGAAACTTGGAATTATGGTTATTGTTCCTTACTTACAAAGCAGCACTTTTCTATTCCTAATATACTAGAGGTTCACAGGAAGCAGAGCATACATTACATATTTGCCTTGCCTATTCAGATTTATCTTTAAGGATTATAAACCCTCTGGCATAGCATTTCTACAGTCATTAGTTAAACAAAAAATATACCAAAGAACTAGTAGACATTACTCATAAAATCACTAATGTTAAAGATTCTGAGTTTCAATTACCATTAAAAATCAGGGATGCCCAACTACTGCAAAAACAGAAGCAAAAGGAAAATACTTAGTAGGTGTAATGTAGCTTTTTAGTATTTCTCGGGATGAGGTCCTTTGGGTTCCTAGCTAGTTACTAAAATTGCTACCTTTGAAAGTTGTGGCACTTCAAGAAAGAATGTTCTGTATTCTCTCCAAAACGCAGAAAGAAGGAAAAATAGCATGCAGTCATTCTCTGAACTTTGTTTTTGATCAAAATTCTATATGTATTTCATATATATTTTATTTTGATTCTCTATTAGTTACTTATGGTGGTTCAACACAGAAATGGATAATGATAGGATATAAAAAAATTTTTTATTAAGTATGGTAGTGTTTGATTTTAAGCTATGTTTATAATTTTAGACTTCTAACAGACTAAAATAAGAGAAAATAGAACAGAAGATAAACATACAAAAAACTTTCTAATATTGGTTTTATTATATAGAGTTGCTAAGAGTAATAATTACCAAGCTCTGGCCTTGGAAATAAACTCACAGATTATATATTAATAGTACAGTAGGAGAACTGTGTGCAATTCTGTTCTATAATCAGAAATGTAATTTAAAAGGGATTAAGACCAGTGTGATATTAACTCAATGCAAGGAAAGCAAGGAAAAGTAGGCCAAAGGAGAGCTCTTAACTATTAATTTAAAACCCACACAGCAAGTTTCCACTAATACAGAGTGCCTCAGCATATTCACATATTGGCCATCAGGCAATAAAACATACTCTATGTAATATATAAATCTTTAGTAGGATCTGTCTTCCACTCACAAGGCATTACTAAAAACCTGACCTCAACTTTCATTAAAGAAGCATTTCTACACCTGAGTATAATTAAGAGTGGAATATAAAGTTCCTTTCTTTCTGCTAAAAACATTTTTAAGGAATAAATCTGACTGTTTAGGGGAACAGCCATTTCAAAATTTAAACTTATATTTTATAATCTATCATAATGGACAACAATAAAAATATTCAAAATGAAATCAAAATCATCATTTCTCATCTTATTTTTATTCACAGAATGCATAGACTAGGTGTGGAATATACTTCAAGAGATTCATTCACCATATTCAAGACAGGGTTATCAAGACTTAACCATTTGTGACAAGCGTGTACCTTCTGTAATTGCCACCAAAAAAGACTGTTCTTGTGTTTCCAATGTTTGACCTCAGTTTGCTTCACTCCAGGGGATTTATTATTTTTTTGTCATATCCATAGTGAACTCTCAGCTAAAGGAAATTACTATTCATGAAGTAAGAAGTCATATAAAAATGACAAACTAACAATAATTAAAGAGAAAGAATTAGTTTAGGCTGCATCTGAAGCTATAAACATAGGGTTTATTGTGTGAAATAGATACTCTCTAAATTACCTAAATCTCAAACCTGAAAATAACTCCCATTGAGGCAGAATGTCATAGGATTTGTTTTGGCTCCAGCACGGATTTGAGATGTACTCTCTAGTTTGCTGCTAGGAAGAAAGAAAACATGGAATTGAAGTTCTTCGCTGTTTATACTGATGAAGTTGATATCTAATTTTTAAAAATCTTTGACAATCAAGTTACTTGGATTTTCCAGACCTACCTGATACTGTAAAATTCTGTGTTTTTCAGCACTCTGAAATACACCTAAATTCAGGAAGTTTTAGAAGATTTTAATATTAAATAAAATTAATCTAATTAGAGGTGTTTAGTGCATTCTTTTGACCTTCTCTTCCGTTGTTATCGTTTGCTACATGTTAACCATCTCTATTACACAAAGTGGTTTTAGTGTTTTCTTAACATTTTAAGTGACTGACATACACTCATAATAGGCCATAGGTTTTGAATAGCATACTTGATTTCAAGTTTTTAGGAATAAATACAAATACTGATTATAAATTATAAAGCCTCCCTATGACATCACATTTATCTACAACAGCAAAAGATATTTTATGCAAGTATGTCATTGTGGTTTGGCCCAAGACCTAGTTAAGCAGTTGGTAAATGTGTCTCTTGGAACTAGTTCTTGGCCTTGAATGCAGATTACTTAGTTCACAAAATTAAGATTTCCTGCTGGGAAATTGGGGGATTTCAAACGTGCTTTGCCACCTTAATGGCTATCAACTTGCACTCAGAGGAGAAGCAGAAGCATCCATTATACAATGTACTGCATATAATATCAGTGAAGGGGTAAGCTTTAGAAGGCCATATACACCTGTGAAAGTAGTAAATTTAAGCAAATCAGAAGGCCAAATTTAGATGAACAGGAGATAAACAGTATTGGTGAATGTTTTACTCTTTAGGAAGTAAATCACTAGTTTTAGTAAAATTGATACTAAAGATCGCCATAATTTTAGCTATTGCCCCTGGATACTGCCATTAGATTTAAATGTACAGAATTACAGAATAGGACCCAAAGATTTGACAGTGCCTCTGGTATTACTTTTTTTCTGTGACTTTTGGCAAATCACTTATCCATCCAAAGGTACGAAAAAAATCTCCTTACCTATGCTATGAAATTTGAGGCAATGTACCCACTGAAATTTACTAGCATGGAAAAATAATAAAGTGCAATATAAATTGTGATTTATAAAGGCCTTCAAAAATACAGTCCTTTAAATGAGATATTATGAGATTCTTAATTTTTAGAAATTTTATACTTTTACATTTTATAGATGGATACATCAAAGACGATAAAAATTGCTTCAGAAAGATCAGTTTGTTATCTGTACATATTTATTATTTCTGTTTATCTTATGTAGTATAGTTGTCAAACATTTATATAGTGGGAAGGGCATGGATTTCTGCTGCATAAAATGTGTTCCTATCCAAACACATTTAATTGAATCTGTTAAAATCAGTTTTTCTTTCCCTATGCTATATCTGCTGTACCAATATAAAAACTTCTATTCACCACTGTAATTGCTGATGGTATGAAATATAGTTTCCTCAACGGTGTACAATGGGATATTTTGTTTCAGCATCTGTTATATGTCAGTGCAGAATTTCAAGGGTACAAGATTGTGCAATCTTTCCTTGCAGAAGACATCAGTCATGAAAAAGTGAGACGGAGTTAAAGAGTTTGCCTTTCTTGGCTTGCATTGCATCTAATTCAGGCATGCATGACCCATTGCCATCATTGTTGTACTTATGCCAGCTGGTTCTGATTATTAAGAAAAGCAGCTTTGCGTGCTGAACATATAACAATAAACTATTGTCGTATGAATGGAACACTTTTGCTTCTAAGCGATATAAATATCCACATAATAAAAAAAAGGTGACTCCAACTTCACATGTCGAAGAGAACAAATAATAGCTCATCAAGCATACTACAAGTGGAACTTGAATAGGGAAGGTACCCTTACCAGGATCAATGTGATTTTCTTTCCTTCTTTTGGAGGGGGACATGGGAGGGGTAAAAGTTTTGCATTTACTCAAGTGAGCTAATTCTGAGAGCAGATATTTTTTAACAATTAAGGGCAATTTTTTTGTCACGCTATATGTTCTTACCCTGTCCTGATGTCAGACAGGCTGAGTTATATTTCCTATCTCATCCTCACTGATTTTAAACCAGACACCATGAAAAACCTGGATTCCTAACAAATAATAAAGTCTTTTAATATTTCCATCAGGGAATAATAAAATCAAGTATGTATAAAAACATACCCTTTAGCATATGAAAGCATAGAAGCATGTGAACTTATACAATAACCAGTAGATACCTCATTTTGAATACATTCACATATTGACACAACAATGTGTGCCAAATAAAACCCTCATGAAGCCTGAAACTCAATAAGACAGTGTAATAAAATCTAGGATAGAACTTCCTGAGGTGGGGTCAAAATCATCATGTTCTACTAGGAATTGCTGTGGAAGGGTAAAATCCCTAGAAAAGATAACTAGGTATCAAAGGAAATAATTGAAATAAAAAGAAACTCCATTTGGCATATATCTAGTTCTTACTGGTTTCATAGTGACTTTATCCATGCAAGACATAGGTATAGGTGTAAGTTTTCTGAATGTGAAAAGAAGGGGAAAATACACAAAGATTTTGAAGTGTACTGAAATAACATTAACAATCCATTTTGCAAAGTGCATGTTCAGTTTCTCATATTTCTGTAGTATTTTTGACCGCACAGATTTCTTGACTGTTTTTAGAATTCATAACTGAAACAATGGTTTATTAAATATTTCAGAAAAGAAAAAAATCTAATCTATTTTTAATGTGATATTGATAATTTATGTAAATATTACTGTAAAAACTGCAAAGGGATCCAGTATTAGCTCATAATTCTGATATTGGTTGTTTCCACATAGTGAATTAATCCTGTAAATTTATAGCCAAGATGAACACAACATAAGCCAGAAGAAGAAGTAAATGAAGGAAACTTAAAGCTCATTTGTGTATTCCCATGACTGTGTTATGTTCCCGTGGCTGGTAATTTCATCCAGAACCAGGGGTCTGTACAATCAGAGACAGAGGAGACTGATGGTTCTCTAACCTTTATTTGAGTTTTCTAGGCAAGAGTCCCAGAGCTCAGGAATCGAGCTCAAGTCCCTTATACTGGGCTTTACTTCATACCTAAAGATACTTCAGGCTATTTTGAGTTTATCAGATTTCTGTGGCCAGGAGGAACCATTGTAATAATCTTGTTGGCCCTGGAGGCCACATAGTTTCATCCACTGATTTCTATAACAGCCCAAGGATTTTATGTTTGAACTAGAGCATTTCAAAGACAGTAGTGTTCCTTGAGACTCAAAATGATATGGACTTATAGACAG
Organism: Lepidothrix coronata; assembly: GCF_001604755.1. Lineage (NCBI taxonomy): Eukaryota > Metazoa > Chordata > Aves > Passeriformes > Pipridae > Lepidothrix > Lepidothrix coronata. The sequence goes on from NW_016690189.1 coordinate 4,178,690, forward strand.
AAGAGGAATCAAAGACTGAAAGGTAGACAGCTATAATAGATCCCTTGGTAACCTATCCCAGTAGATTGTTTCATAGATCGTTTCTTCGCTGTACCCTTTAAGACAGAAGAACAATGTGTGACTGTTTTCCCACAATAATTTGAATGACCATGATAACAGTGCACTGCCACTTAGGCCTACTTTATCCACAGAATATTAACCTCCAGAATATTCTTCTCAGACTATCAGGTAGATAATTTTAAAGCAAGAATGCCACTAAGGGCCTCACATCATAGGGGTAACAGGCAAGAAGGAGCCATGAAGACAATTGCAGACAGTATTTGCATGGTGCAGCAGTTCACTTCTGTATTCTCAACCTTCCTGGTTTAAATCCAATCCCAAGCAACACCTGCATAAGTTTGTGTGTGATGACACACTGGATAATGCCTTTTGGAGTCATAGCGCTTGTTAGAAAAGGCAAAGGAAAAGGAAAAATAAAAAAGAGAAAAGAGAGATAAAAAAAAAAAAGTTAGAAGCAATGCAAAAATCAAACCTAAGAAAACTTCTAGCACCAGAAACAAGAATCATTCCTCAGGCAAGACTTTTCCTCAGAGGAGTAGATGTTTCCCCTTTCATTTTCTTCCCTCTCTTTTTCCTTTCTATTTTCTTGACACAGGATAAACAATAAATTGCCTATTTAGTATTACAGCAAAAAACTACAGCACTTAGCTTTTGACTTCCTAGCTTAGATTGCTAATTGTACCCCAGATTATCTTTTTTTCTGAGAGAAAGACAGATCCTTACAGGGAAAAAAACACTAAGAGAAAGGGCAGCACATGTTCTCACATTCCATTTGCATGTGCATCACATGCACTACATATATAACAACCCTGATGCTGCCAATGAGAAGTTTAAAGAGGATTTGCAGGTTACTAAATGTCTAGCCTCACCTTTAGAACTCACATCTCAACCCCATTGAGGTCAATGAGAATTGTTCCACAGGATTTAATTCTGTCTCATTTTCATTTGATAAAGTCACTGAAGCTGCTTACTATGGATAAATCTAAACTACATAGAGAACTTTTAAGATGGTTGTTGTTAGGTTGGTGGCAAAAACAGATATGGAGGATTTATACCCAGTCTCTGTGATAGGAGGTATAGCCAGTGGGTTATTTGAGTTCCTGTTGAAAGGTCTTGCTTAGGTTCCTCAGCTGTTTAGTCATGATCAAGAAACAGAAGAAAAGTTTGCTCTTAAGTGATCATGAAATTCCTATTCTGAGTGATATATCAAGGTGTTGGGTCAAGAAGTGAAAGTCCTAGTTTCTCATTTCATATTCAGACTCTGACACTCAAGACTGTCTTGCCCATAAGATTGCAACCGGTGCAGTCCCCTTCTGCAGTGCACTAAAATGAGCAGGAGTAAACAGAAGAGCAAATGAAGAAGGAACCCTTCTAGCTAAACCACTAATTGTAGAGTATGAGCTCCTGCTTCCAAAATTGCTTCTGGTTTTTAATGAATGTTTATGCAGAGGAAGTAGTTCCAGGAGCTGCAACCTCAGATGTTCCCCCAACTCCATTTGAGTGCAATGAGGGAGACTTCTCCCCTTTCCCCTACCCCCATCAGCATTTTATTCCTAGCTCTGCATTGGCCACCCTTTGACCAGTAGCAGAAAGTGTTTACTCCCAGCCCACACAAACCCAGCATCCTCACAGCATGGTGCTTGAGGACAGTCATGTGGAAATCTCTGGAAAATCTCCTTATATCATACTTATGGATCAGTTCAATGCTATTAACAAGTGCATCTCAGTGTACTGACTGTATCATAACCTTCGGAAGAATAAAGCTTTTCTGAGTGAGATAATGTCTTTAAACAGTCAACTGGGCACTTCTAGTAATCCTGTTTGAATTAAAGAAAAATTAGTTTATAATGTCTTATACTCACTTCAGTGAAAGATTTTTATTGTCTTAAATTTCAGTATCTCTTAAAGATCCTGACTAAAAACTCTTCAGAACAAAACTAGATATAAGAAGCATGGGAGTAGCTTTCCTCCAAGTGCTTTCATATAACACACAATCTATGGCAAATTAATGGAGTTGAATTTAACTATGATTTTTGTCTTCTTTTTTTTTTTCCTGATGTAAAGGCTTTTTAAAAGCCTTATTCATGTGTCACACAAGGAATATTATTAAAATATCTTCATCAAATAAGCTAAAAAATTAACTCCAAAACATAGAGCCCTCAAACAGCCACAGGCTTTGTAAGTTATAAATATATGCTTTTTAAAAAAAGGGATTTTGCTCCATGCAGTATTTTTATAGTTACTCTAAACAAATAATAAAAAAGTAAACTTATAGGGCAGCTGGACATCCTATATCCTCCATGATAATTGTGTCCTTTTATTTCCTAGTGTTTTTATCATGTGATGTGATTGTGACAGAGGATATCTATCATCAACAAATTAAAGACTCAGAGAGAAAGTTTCCCTGTATCCTCCCAAGTTTATCTCCAGGAAGTGATTTTGAAGCCCATGGGATTGAACTAAGCAGAAAGACACAGCTAACACAGCTAATTCAGCTCAACAGAAACATAAATGTGATTTTAGCTATGTCTCGTTGCTGTTAAGAGGGACTAGAAAGACTTGGTTTGAGCCAGAGGCCCCTGAAGTCATATAAAGACTTTCATCAAATCTGATTTTTGGAGCAGGCCTGTGAAGGAGGAACCAAAGGGGAAACTATAGTTATGCCAATAGATAAGATACAGGAGGCACATCTGGGGCCTTCTTTGTTCTTTCTAATAATACAAGAAAAAAGGAAGTTTAGGTTAAATTGAGAGACAGCTTAAAAGCATTTTAAGAAGGGTTCCCATTAACTTAGAGAACTGATTAATTAAGGTCCACTGAAGTCAAGATATAATATTCAAAAGGAAAAGAAAAAAACCTAGACATTTATTTGGATTTAAGCAGTTAATTTTCTACAATCTATAATTTATTTTTTTCTTTCAGAAAAAATAATCTCAGAGTCTGAAGACTTTCTATTATATGCTTACGTTTGGTGGTATGAGCATTACAACTTCCATGACTTCAAATACTAGCCAAGGAGCAGTCTGTTTTCAGTTAAAACACATAATTAATGTTTTTATAATTAAAAAAAACTATGGAAACCCAAATTTCTTAAAAAATAGTTTTGTTAAGTAAAACGCTAAGGAGATAGAGATATTTAATTTCTGCTTCTCATTTAACTCTTCTTTTGTTCTTGGAGGTGATTTATTTCCAAAGGGAATGAAAAAAGAGACTAAGAATTTGAGAGTGGTAAAGAATCAAGACAATGTGGAGAATAAAATGGAATTTTTGCCAGACTGTCACTTAAGACAGGGTTGAGGTGAGACTGTAGTACCTTTACAGGGATAAGCTCACTTAAATATAACAAACAAATAAACATATGTTAAAATGCAAGACCTAACTTTGAAAAGCTTACAGTTCTGACTGTAGAATATTGAAATGTTAAAGACAAAAACATCTTTAAGAAAATTAAAATTTTAGAAGAAGGTCTTATGGAAAAAAAAGTAAATATTGTAGATTGTTAAATGCAGGTATTTCCCCAGAGGCAACACAAGCAAAGATGGAGCTGAGAATAAAAACAGCATCAGAGATTTTAACATGAGTAGCCAATCAATTAGGTGAGCAGTAGTATTAAGTAAAAGCACTTCATGTGGTTCAGCCATTCCATGTACCATCACTGACAGATTTAAAGGTGTGACTGCAGTATGGGTATGTTTATATACAGTTGTATATTTACTTCTGAAATCTCATACTGTGCTTATGTCTAATTTCTCTATGTAGAAAGCTGATGATAGTTAATGAATCTACAGTTATAAGAGTTAATTCAAGAATACATCCGTTCACAAAGATTTCCCACATATGTAGAGAAAAGAAAAAAGAAAAAGAAAGAGGAACCTGAACTGTAAGTTTTCACACAGAAATGAGCACATGAAAAGGGTTTGTTCACAAGGCTTCTTTCCTTGTATTTTAAATTGATGGTTTTTTGATGTGACATAGCTGACTATTATCTTTCAAGTTCTGCTGACACAGCTTGTTTTCTCAAGCTCTCTTACCCAGAAAAAAAACTTCTTTGTAAAAAAACCTTTTAAGCTTTTTCAAAACCCTCAAGATTTTGCCTATAATAATGCCATTCAAAAAATCTTAGGCCTGACTGCCTGTTTTTTAAAAAAAGAAAAAACCACCACAGTTATTACTTATTGCAAAAGTGCTTAGCTAGAGACATTTGTCGTAGGTGAAAGACAACATATATTTTATTGGAAGGTTGGGATTTTTACCCATCTGTAAAATATCCATTCTAGGGAGATTTAACCTGTTGATTTTTTTTTTGTATCACCATATCACGAATTTCAGTAAACAAACATACCAAGGTAGATGTACCCCATATGGTCCATATTGATTTGATTGAAGAAGCCTGGTGCTAGTGCTTGAAGCTTGTGTCAAAGCTCAAAATTACAGAGCACACATGCATACTGAGTTTTTAGAATACCTTAAACAACTAATTCAGAATTAATTTCATTGTTTCAGATGACAGTTAAGGGTTAGTATAACCCTCTTAGAGTGGAGACAAAAAGTACTTTGCAAGAGATAAACAACTGTATTATGAGTCATTGGACATAACTGGCAAGATTATGCCAATTTAGGTTTTTCCACGTGAGTGGAAAAATAAATATTCAAATATAATTAACAAGTAAAAACCCACAGAAGTTCTTTTTTGAGATAATTTCAGAAAATGAAACTCATTTTTTTCATTACTGAGTGTGAGCATATTTTTTGCTTAATGTAGTCTTTCTTAAATTAATGTAGACATTACCATTAATATTGAATGGAAATGAAAACTGATATTTTTTCTAAAGGTAAAATATGCCAAAAGGTAAAAAAATCCAAATTTAAACAATATATTTAAATGTCATTAAAAATATTAAAATATCATTTATTTTATTAAATACATAATTTTCTATTACAGCTTAGCAAAGTTTTTCTTTTTATTTGTTTTTTCTTCCTGAGAGCAGTGCAGCATATTCTAGTACACCAATTGCTATACTGGAAATTTTTAGTGAAAAATAAATATCTTGGACTTTATTATGGATAGCCATAATTTATCCTCATAGAAGTGTTGTGTGTTGTACAAAAAGGAAAAGGCACAAAATGCTAAAAGTAAACATTGATTTCTCTGCATGAAGTCACGGAAAGACTGGGAAGTGGGACAAAAAAAAATTCCATGGAACAAAATGATTGTATGTAATTTTCTATAGCTATAATGACTATAGCTACAATAAGTGTTCTAATTAATAAAGAAATAAAACCAGAAAAACTCCTGGCAAATCCTCACACATGCATTTTTTAAAATGAAAATACATGAATCAATTTTGAAAATTCTTGTGACATAAAGAAAGAGCCTTGTTTTCATATGTTGATTTGGGACCTTCTTTTCCTTTTTCAGCTATGTGTATTTTTTGATTTGTTGGAATATGTCCTGGTTAACAACTCTTTCAGAAGTACAAATTGACAATTTTTGGCATAGTTATTTTTCCTGGCAGGATTCTCCAACAATTAAATAAAACCAAAGAAATTTCTCTGCGTGATGGTAGGTCTTGATAACAATACTGGCAAGTGTGCCTCAAAGGAAAGGACATATCATCCTGGATCTGTTCTGATATACCAAATGATTTCTAGAAGCTGATTTTAAGTCTCTTTTATTTTTGCTGTTCAGTAGAGGTGCCATGGAAAAAGAAATGTCAAGTCCCTCAGGCCAAAAGCAGAACAACTATACAATGCCTGTCCTGTTTGTGAACTCTGGTAAAGACCAATTAAGCCTTCAAGCAATAGTTTGTACGTTTCCCCAGATGTATAGGACTTCATTGCATATCTGAAGTTTTCTTTATTTTTCTCTTTCCTTTCTCTCTTATTGCCTGCTAAAATAATTAGACCTTGTGAGACAGAGTAGGAAGTCCATGCTTTTCTCTGGCAATCTTGATTCTCTCCTTGCATTTTCATATAGCAGAAACACATTATAGTCCCATCTCAAAAGTTGTACTGGAACACTTATGGTTCCTAAAGATAACGTAGCATATCAAACACCTGGTTGCACCTGGGTCAATACCTGGGGAATGAACAGATTGAGAACAACCCTGCCAAGAAGGACTGGGGGATGCTGGTGGATGAGAGGCTGGACATGACCCAGCAAAGCACACTTGCAGCCCAGAAAGCCAAATGTATCCTGGGCTGCATCAAAAGCAGCGTGGCCAGCAGGGTGAGAGAGGGGATTCTGTCCCTCTGCTCTGCTCTGGTGAGACCCCACCTGGAGTGCTGCATCCAGCTCTGGGTTCCCCAGTACAGGAAAGACATCAATGTGTTGGAGTGAGTCCAGAGGAGGACCAGCAAGATGATTAGAGGGGTGAAGCACCTGTCCTATGAGGAAAGGCTGAGAGAATTGTGATTATTCAGTCTAGAGAAGAGGCAGCTTTGGGGTGATTAACTGTGATCTTCCAGTACCTGAAGGGAGCCTACAAGAAAGATGGAGAGAGTCTGTTTATAAGAGCATGTAGTGACAGGACAAGGGGGAATGGCTTCAAACTGAAAGAGAGTAGGTTTAGGTTAGGTATCAGGAAGAAATTCTTTGCTATGAGGCTAGTGAGGCACTGGAACAGGTTTCCTAGAGAATGTGGATGCCCCATCCTGGGGAATGTTTAAGGCCAGGCTGGATGAGGCTCTCAGCAACCTGGTCTAGTGGAAGGTATCTCTACCCACAGCAGGTGAGAGGATCTTTAAGGTCCCTTCCAACCCAAGCCATTCTATGATTCTATCAAACATAAGTAGAATTATCACCTTGAACTCTGAGCAAAGTGGGTTCTGCAAGTTAGGTAAGAACATAACCTGCAGGTTTTATCTAGTCTTTGATAGAACAAAAGGTCTTAAGAAAAGCCTGAGTACAACAAGAGATGGTGTAAATTTGATGACTGAAACTTTTTTTTAGAATTGAGAATGAGTCAGTGCTCCACATTTTTCTTAGAATGCTAGAAAGCCAGCCTGGGTTAACTTAACTTTTATTAAGGAAGAGAACTGACCTCATACTCCGGACAACAAACTTTTAGAGAAAACTGATATTTTGGTGCACATAAACCTTAAAGTGTAGTAAAATACATTCAGCAGTAGTCTAGAGTGTAGAAACACCATTGGGTTTGTTTGGGGTTTTTTTGCTTATTTGTTTGCTTGATTTGTTTGGTTGGTTGGGTTTTGGGGGGGGGGGTTTGAGGGATTTTTTTTTCTACCCAATTTTACTTTCTGGTAGTATTTGAATGTTTTGTTTGCTGCATCCCCTATGTGCTTCCAAATCATTATCTCATTGCATTTTCCTCACTCAAATATCCCCAGTTTTCATGCCTTAAACTAGTATGTGCAACTCTTCCCCTCAGCTTCATGCTGTTAAAAAATCATTCTGGTTTTGGTTGGGGTTTGAGTTTTTTGCGTCTGGGTTTTGTGGTGTTTTTTCGTTTGCTTGTTTGTTTGTTTGTTTTCCCTTGAGGACCTTTTATTATTTTAAGTACTTGGAACTGAAAAAAATGAAAACAGTAATTATGTTACAGGCCATAGGCACCATGAACTGTCCAGAATAAGAAGGGTTGAACATTGTGTAGCACATAGCCTGCCAAACAGAAGCCACAGATCACATTTTTTTTTGAGTACTAAATGTAACATAAATTGTGTCTTTTCCTTCAAATAATTCTGATGAGAACAGATTGTGAATGATAAGTATTATCTGTTAGAAAACACTAATTTTTTTTTTCATTAAGTGGAGAAATGCTACAAAATTAATAATTATGTCATGACTCTATTCTCTGTTTTCTATGTGTATTACCTAATGTCTTATATGAGAACAAAGATTTTAAATGCTCCAGAGATCCCTAAAGTTTTTTGGGGCCAAAAGCAGCAGACACAGAAGTACTCAGCAGATCTTGTCACTACGAAATGGGGAAAGTAACATTAAACTTTCTCTATATGCCACACCAGGGATTGGCCCTCAGCTTGCTTTCTATCCCACAGTCTAAAAGGATTAAGAAGAAGAAGTGGTTAATGGAAAACTGCAGACGTAGCCTCCCAAAGACCCTAAGCACCTTCCCAGTCAGTGAAATACTTTCAAGTAGAAATATGGACTTACAACAACCAATCAAGACAGTGAAATTTAAGGAAAGCATTCTTAACTAAGGGTGAAAAGAGAAATGATTGCTGTCTCCAAAAACTTTAAGTATCAGTGTGTAGAGTACTTTTCTTAGCTTTTTTCCCTATTTGCAAAAGATTTCAGCAAACAGGAACTTTTGTTAGTGGAAGATTCTTTCATGAGTAACATACTAAAACGTATGACACCATGGTTTGGGGAGAGTAGTAGATACTTGGATTTAAAAAATGAGCAATATAATTGGGTTTTTCACTTACTCAAACTGAACTATGATGTAGAAACTACAGGCAAACATTTTGAAGCAGCATTCTCATGGCAAACTAAGCTGAGATCTCCTTGGGATTGCCTGTGCTGCATGCAGGAGGTAAACCCAAACCCCAAATCATCTTCCATCCAAAACACAAACCTGAATATCAGACTGTGTCTCTACTCTGCAGAGTATTGGGACTGAATGTAAGAGTAGGCTAAGAAGGTCAGAAACTACCCAACATATTGAAAACTGGCTGAACAACTGGGTGCAGCAGGTGGTGATCAGTGGTGCAAAGCATAGTTGGAGATTAGTAATTATCAATGAATACTGAATACAATCCTATTCAACATCTGGATTATTGGGAAGAGTGTACCTTTAGTGATTTAATGACACAGAAGTGAAAGGAGTAGCTGATACACCAGATGGGCATGCTGCCATCCAGAGGGACCTCAATAGACTGCCAGGAACCTCATGAAATTGAGCAAGGAGAAGTACAAAGTCCTGCACCAGGTTACGACTAATGCTGTGCACCAGCACATACTGGGAGCCACTCAACTGGGAAGCAGCTTTGCAGAAAAAGACATGGGGGTCCTGATAGACACCAAGTTGAACACTAGCCAGCAGTATGACCTTGCACCAAAGAGATCCAGTGGTATCCTGGATTAAATATTGTCAGCAATTTGCAGGAGGGGATCCTTCCCTTCCACTCAGCTCTGGTGAGGCAACACCTGGAGTGCTGTGTCCAGTTCTGAGGTCCATGTTACAAGAGAGGCAAGGACATAGTGCAGAGAGTCCAATGAAGGACCGCAAAAATGACTGAAGAGTGAACACCTCTTCTATGAGGAAAGGCACAGGACTGTTAACTCCAGAGACGAGAAGTCTCAGAAAGGACCTCAACAACATGCATAAATAGCTGAAGGGAGGATGCAAAGAGGATGAAGCCAGGCTCCATGAACTCTGCTTTTTCATGTACAGCAAAGCTTTGCCCAAGATAATAACTTATTATCTCCCCATTCCATTTTAACAAAACTTCTATGGACATACACTTTTCTGCCCATGCCAATAAGGAACTGGTTTAGCTCTCTTGTAGGTCCCTCTAAGTACTGGAACATGCTACTAAGTCTCCCCAAAGCCTCCTCTTCTCCAGGCTGAACAACCCCAATTATCTCAGTCTGTCTTCATAGGAGGGGTGCTTCTGATTATCTTTGTTTCTCTCCTCTCTGCTCGTTCCAACAGGTCCACGTCCTTCTTATAGCTGAGGCCCCAGAACTAGATGCAGTATTCCAGGTGGGGTCTCATGAAAGCAGAGTAGAGGGGGAGATCAAATGAGACATGAGATCAAATCTTATGTCTGTTGTCAAGAAATATTTGTTTTTCCTGTTACTTTGAGCAGCAAAATGAAGCAGGGCTTGGTACCCCTGAGGATGCAAGGTATATAAATAAATATTGTTTACTTTATTTATGCCATTGTTTCCACACTTCTGTATACCTAAATCTGATTTCTTTTCTTGCTGACTATGATTATGACATCTATATCCTCTAAAAGAGTGTACTATTTGTAAAGACACTTTTTCATTATTAAAAATTAAACATTTGTTTTGTGTCCTTCCTTCCTATACAGAGTTTCAAGAGTAATGTTGTGATTTGTTCAGGCTGTGTGATGAGGTGTAAAGTATTATTATAAAAAAAAGCTTAAGTGAGTCTAAAATACCTTTCCTAATCTGTTCACATTGTTTCTCTAGTCCACGCACAAAGCCTAAAAAAGAACTCATATTCATGTATTTTTGATGAATTTTAATGCATTTGTGAAAGAAGCATGCAAATAATCTAAGGACAAACAAACTTCTCTTTCATGTCTACTGTGATTTTACTTCCTTTGCATAAGTCTTACTGTAGCTGGGAGAGCTGGGGAAGTGCAATGAATTAACTGGAGTTTCATTATTTAGCATGGTTTTTTTTTTCAGTTTTCTCAATGTCCCAGTCTTAATTTATGTAATTCTGCATTTAAATGTTTCTTAATTTTCTTTGGTGATTGTACGCAGAGTTTGCTTACACAGCATATTAGCACTGTGTTAATGACTTCACAAACTTTGTGCTGGAGCTTTCACAGAGCACAGGATTTAATCTGCCTACAACCTACTGTGCCCTACATTTAAAATGTATTCTGTATTAAGAATCCCTTTTGATTGGGCAATACTTTGATTGTCAGAAAAAAATATTTTCTTTTAAGATTTTATAGTTAAAGTAGTAATATCTAGTGTAGTGTCCAGAAATAAGATGTCCTTCAAGCCTCTAAAACAAAATTTTCTGGATTGCTCACTCCCTTAGGGTGAAATAAATCCTCAGCAATGCATTGTATGATTATCAGTAGCTCACATATTGCAAGTTGTTAAAGGCATCCCACGAGGTGCCATGGTGCTATTTATTACTCAGGTATTTTTTCTAATTTTGTGTTCGATCATGTTTACCCTGCACTACATTACTGTCATACTTACAATGTAATTCTAGATTGTTGCCCTAATTCACTTCACCTTCTAGCCACACTAGAAAAAATTCAACTCCTGAAGAACCCACAAAGTTCTAACGTGAATGAAAAATTGCAATGTGATACAATACCTAGGGATGTTAAAAAATATTCTATGTATTATTTCTCTTACTCTTTAAATAATTTTGTTTTCAAACATCTTTTTCATATTATACTAATCAATATTTTTGCTAAACTTTTCAACTTTTCCAAGCACCCTTTTTCTGACTTCAGAATAAAGCATTTTTGCACTTTGCACGTAAGTTTTCTACACAGTAAATGAAAACTGCATTTTGAATTAAACACATAAATGTTTCATCTTAATGTTTAAAGTCTTGTTTGAATACCTTAAGGGTGTGTACAATGCACACTTTTCATTTACATGAGTCATAAAAAGCGGACAGACACTTTTATAAAAATATGATGTAAGCTGACCATTGTATCTGAACAGAGCAATCTCTTGTGCCTTGAAATTTTTTTCTTGTTCATCACAGGAAACATGACTCCTGCAGTCTCCAAAAAGATGTAGGCAAGGAGAAGATATGAATCCATCAGAAAACCTCAGCTGCCAGCAGTAAAACTGGTAAGCTCCTGTCCATGGGAAATCACATATTTTGAAAGTGATCTTGTTCTAAGACAACACATTAAAGATAGCTTCTTTCTTTTTTTGCCTTCCTGTCAATTAAATGGTGACAATCTTACAGCGGTCTTGTTTTGTACAATGACAAAGGCTTCCTGTGGAAAAATAACCTCACGAGTTCTGACTGGAATTGCATGCGCTCAAGCATTTAAATTTTGTTTACTCTTTTTCACACCAGAGCATGTACATAACTTAATGCTTCTGTCTTAGACTGCTGAGAACGGAGAATAGGAGTTATTATAATCCCCAGTTATATGCTCTGAAATTCCAACTGTAACAGTTCAAGGGTTTTTTTCCTTTGTTTTGTGGTTGTTTTTTTTTCCTTTTGGAGGTCCCTTGAACAATTCCAAAAAGTTAGCTTATTAGCTGTCAGTGTTACAGCGTTAAGACTTCAGTTTATTACACAGCTCTTATTGCTTTCTTATGCCGAGCAAAGGAGAAAGGCCACAATCTACCAGTCTTTGATTCCCAGTTGTGTCTTTGGAACATCTCATTGCAAGTTGAATAGCTACTTCTGCAGTGCCATTGGAAATAAATGTGGATTTGCAACTAAAATACAGTATCTGATGCACTGCTGTGCAATGGAGAAGAGAGACAAAAGGCAGACTGTGCCTCTTTAAAGCAATTCATTGTCCCTTGTGTGTCTCATAGAGACACTAAAATAAATGAAACTATTTGCACACAAACACAGTGCAGATGTATGTGTTTAAAGTAAAGGAATTAGACCAGGCTATGTATTACCTTGTGAAACTCAACAATCTGCAAATGCATTTGAGTTAACAGCTCTATACCCAGCCAGCCTCACAAGTAAGCACTTAGACACCACAGATTTAGGGTTTTTAAATAACCATTTTAAAGTAATGCATTTTTCATCACTATTTGTTAGGGAAAAAATTGGAAAATATAAGAAATTGTAGGCTAAGAAAGATTAAACCCTGAATTCAGTTTCAATATATTAGAAACAATATAATCCACAGATTAATATGCCTAAGCACAAGAAAAAAAATCAATATACTTTTAAAAATTTTTTATAAGATGTTTAGAAAATTATATGTTAAAATTCTAACTATTTTCACTTTTGTCTAAAACGTAACAGATCTGAAGAGAAAAATTCATGAATCAAAAGATCTTCAGATATTCCTATTCTTTTGTATACTGTGCCCATGGTCCCAAGGAATAAAAAGAAATGCTTAAATGCAAAGTTTAAACACATCATTTTAGTATGCCCTTATGTACAAGAAGGTTTAAAAAGTTCTATACAGCATTTCAAAAATTAAATCTGACAACTCTTTTAACCTGTTTGCATTATGTTGTTCTTTGATGCTTTCTTAACTGTAATCAATCATATATGCCTTTTTTTAGGTGAAACAGTAAAAAAAATAAAACAAAAAGCAATACAGAAAAGTAGTTAATGATATCATTTTAAGTATACTGGGAAGATTAAGTTAACTGATGAAGCCTAAGACACAGAAGTACTTGAAGATACTAGTAATGTTGTGGGTGGGAACCCTACTGTTATTTATGAGAAGGAACAGAACACCTTGATATCTTGATCCAGTGGTCCAGGATATAACAAATATATCTATCCTCTTTTCTGATCCACACACTGGCTTTTCATGGAATATGAAGTCAAAGTCTTTATCTCTATGCCCTCCATGGCAACTTAAAATAACTTTTAAAAGTCTTAGAAGCGAAAAACACAGTAGGTGATTTGATTTCTGTGGAAAATTGAACTCTGTGCTAAGTATCATGGTCATCAGTGGTAGACAACATCTGTTACAAGTTTAACTGAATGCAAAATAAATATTCCATTTCCTCATCCTCCCCTCTGTTCTTACCACTGTCGCATCCAGCCAGCACACACACACAAACACACACACACACATAAACACACACACACACACAGAGCATCATCCTGCCTTAGAGACAAAACACATTGTTCCAGCATTATTAAAACATAAAATTCAGCAAGATGCATACTTACATATAACAATACTGTTTGTATGGACATACACATGTAAACATAACTGTGTATAAAACCCACTGTAATCACACCCACGCTATTCATCTTTCTCTGTGTATGGGACATACACAAACAGTGTAACTTAATATGCTCTTTCAAGACACCCATGAACACTATAAGAAAACCAATATGAAACAGATAAAAAAGAGAATCTGCCTTTTTGAAAAACTTCTGGAAACTGATTAAATAAAAATGGTAGGTCCATTGTACATCATAGTTGTAAAATCTTAGAAAGCTCCTTTCAATTTTTAAATATTACAACTATTACAGACAATTTACATTGCTGGGCTGTGAGTGAAGTAATTTACTGGCATTTCTTCTGGAAGCTAAAGTACTGCACCTTTACAAACTTCCTAATAACTCAACTGGCTGAACAAATAATAAATAGGAATATTTGTGTGAATCCTACACAGCCATGGTTTAAAAATGCTAGAAGAACTGCCAGCTGGATGAAAAGAGATGAAAACCAAAATAGTATTGCAAATTCTACTTGCTAAAATTTATGTAAGAAAGTATATTTTAAGATATTGAAAACAGAAAGAATGACTGACAGGTAGCTTGTTTCAAAAAAACCAACAACCAACCAACCCAACAAAAAACTCCATGTGTGCCCACTAGACTTCAGAAGAGAGGGCAGAGAGAGCTATGAACACTAATTCAAATAATTTAAATCTGAAAAAAGGAGGCGAAAGAAGCGATCACTGAAACAAATTATTGAAGTTACATTATGCATGTGAACTTGCCACTGGCTGCCGCATGAGAGGAGCCCCGAAGAAAAGATACAAGGACTCCCTGAAACAACATCTCAGCCTTGGCCATATTGATCACCACAACTGGTCTACTCTGACCTCCAATCGGGAGGCCTAGACACACCATCTATAACGCAGCTGTCTCCTTCGAGAACACACGCAGGATCACTCTCGAGGAAAAAAGGCAACGCAGAAAGAACCGTGTATTGCAGAATACACCTCCTAAGGAGTCTTTCTGCTGTGCCTTTTGCAATCGGATATGTCTGTCTCGTATTGGCCTCATAAGCCACCAACGTGCCTGTAGCAAATGTGGATAGAGCCTTCCCAAATCTTCGTTCGCGAAGCCTCGCCATGATGAGATAACGAAATAAAATGCACTTAAAATGATCATTACTTATTTATGCAATGCCTAGAAATATATGATTAATGAAACATTTACAGTAACTTTCTATTTTCTGCTGCACCATTTGTGATATAATAAATCACCAAAGATGTATTTCTAAAATATGTAAGAGAATGTCTTCCTTGCTATACAGACCATATTATTAATATTTCCTATTTTACTACAGGAAGTGCCATGACATTTCTGCCAAGATATTTTGTGGATTATCAGAGAGTATAATTCTGTATGTTTTAACAAATATTTGTTCACTTGAAATTAAAGAATTGAATACACCATATCTTTTATGTCATTCAGAAAATACAGTATAATTTAGAGGTAGGAGAAAAAAAAATTAAACTCAAAAATACATTTCCATTATTAACTTTTCTGCTAGAAATTTGGCAAAATAGTACATCAAGAGAGAAAAAAATAATCTATTTCTGACTAGTAGTATCAAGATAGGGAGAAATTATTTAAGTAAACTACATTTAAAAAGATGTGGAATTTCACAAAATTGTGATGGCTAATCACCCTGCCTATTTTCTCTGTAAGAAATTTTCATTTCAAAGAAGGAACTACTATATCACTTAAGAAAAATGGAAACCTACATGATAGAAGTTGAAAATTCAAACTGTTAGTGGCAAGTGAAACTACAAAAAAGCCTCAGAGGTGCTTAGCATCCATGCTAAATCATTTTTCTAACCACTGTGGTCTTCAGAATGATCTATTTACAGAATTTTGTTTGTAGACTTTTCTTGAGGGATTTTTATATTTCCAGGACAACAAAAGTTATCTTTTTATTTAACGCAGTTAAAGTAGGACAAGGTGCCATAACCACTCTTTGCTCAAGTATTAACTGATGCCAGCTCAGTGCCTGTATAAACTACAGAGTACATAAGTCAGAGGATGTAGAAAACTAAATGACAATTTTTCTAATCTTGTAATGTTTTTGCAAAATACTCAGTGACTAACACGCTTCTAAAGCCTATGTGTCTTCAAACCACAGTTAAGTCTTCTGGGAACATGTGTGGTCTCTCTCATTTGAGGTTCATGCCACTCCTGTTTTAAGAAATAAAAGAGTTTAGTACACTGTAATAAAGTGCCAAAATAATCATAGTAGTTCAGACTGCTGGAAAAAAACTGTTACAGTGAGCTCATTTACTTAACTCTTTCTTAGCATATGCTATGTGTTCTGTAGATCTACCCAGGGGAAACAGTGAAATTACCTTTACCCACACTTTTTTCTGTTGCTGATTCCCCATTTTACCACATAAAAATTTTCTTAACAGCTTAATATGCCTTAATGTATTTTTATTCTCCCACAGTTAATATGAATTTCTCTAAACTTTCTTCTTGTTTCCAAAATGTATTGTAGTTTTCTATTATAACAGTTTAAACAAAAATACTATTTTAGCAAGAAAGCACCTTCATGATATAAATCAAAATGACTGGGAAATTTGACTCAAAATGGCTGGGAAACTGGACTCCTCAAGCAGAAAAAGAGCACAGGGTACCTCAAAACTCCAAATACAATCTTCTGAAACACAGTTTTTAATCATATATTTCTATAACCGGGCTTATTACTGATCATATTAATATAAGTATCTTTCCATCTTTGGAAAGCAAGCAACTCTATATGTCTTTTACCTCACAATTAGTTACTTATTCATAACAGAATGCAAATCTTATGTCCTATTCCAGGTCAGCCCCCTGACTGGGAATTCTTGATTAGATCTTACGTATCTGTTTAGATAGATACCTTTCATTTATTTCTATTACATTAAGAGGTTATTTATTGCAGAGGTATTCAAGTTTATTCTGTGATCTTCATAGTTTCTCTGGTCCTAACACCACTTATTAATAGCTAAAAGTAGCAACATTTGTGTTTATAGCAGTTTGCATGATGCCAGCACACAAGAAAATTGAGGTAATCCCTTAATTAATTTTAGTTAAAATTAGTTTATCAGGAACAATTTCGAAGCTTTTGCTGACTGAAAATAGTTTAATTCTGTAAACAATGGACTCAGTTTCTCATTCCTAAACTAAATGAAAAATGTAAATTGGAGTGTTTATCTTATTTTATTATCTCTGAGTCTATATGTATAACCATATTTTTCTTCTCCTCTGCAGCGTTCTCCTCTGGTTTTTTGCGCAGATTAGAGGTCTTATAGGTCAGTCCAGAGTTGTTTCTTTCTTCATGTAGCTTTCTTTGCAGCAGGGGCTTAGTGGTGTCTTAAGGCAACTTTCACTGTAGATCATCTTCTGAGTCATTATATTCTGTGTCCTGCACAGATGTTGAATTACTACAGTTTTAATTTTTTTTTAAAAAAAAGACTAATATATTTGCTGGTTTTGTAGTTATGTAGTTATTTATCAAATAAGTTTTGATTTTCTGCAACAAATAGATATTAAAACAGATGGATATTAAACCTTCCCTTTTGCTGGAAAATATTTATCACATTAATTTTTTTCTGCAACACAGTCTTTAAGCAAAAAAGCAGTTGCATGCCACACCAGTTCATGAAATTAAGCATAGTATTTTAAACTATTGACTGGAATCAGGGTTTTTTTTAGTACTTGCAGAATGTCCAGACTCAGCATCCACCCTATAGATGATATTTAACTGTTGGGGAGTTGATTTTCTGTGGTCTTCATTTTAATCATTGTTATGGAGACTTATCATAATTCTTGACCATACTGTCATGAATTTGCAAAATCAAACTAGTTGCCTGCCACAGACTGTCTATCCCCAGTTGTATGTAACCAGAATCTCCCATGTGAACACATAATTTGAGATGGGTGGAAACTGGAGTTATGAAACCATGGGGCATTCCAACATTTCAAAATTTCATGTAGAAGGTAACTTTCTTTTGTTTTTCTTTTTTAAAAAAAATCAAAGCAGTTAGCTTTCTCTTTTAAATCAATGTGTTAAAGTTCCACTAATGAAAACTCCTTAGTTATTCCAGTAGAGGCATTCCTATAATATCCTTCTGAACTCAGAACCTGTGAACCAGAAAATGGGGAGATGAGAGAGAGGAATTGGATCAGAATAAGGGTAGTGAGAGAGATGTACCTGGGACTGCCAGGTGAATTCCACAACTGATTTGTTTTTCTGGTTCTCTCACTTTGAAGAGAAATCTACTACCACATCTGAGAAATGGTTTTTAACCTAATATTCGTCGAAACTGGCAGGTGCCCATAAAAAGCTTGGTTTTGCCAAATCAGCATTTTCCAAAAAAAAAAAATCTATTTAAAAAAAGAATCCTAACCAACTGCCATCCTTATTATCCAGCTTTTGCAAAGAGTTCTCATTTATGCAAACCTCAGAATTGTGAAATAACAAAAAGAGAGCCCATTATCTTGAGACTTAAAACTAATTTAGTCTGGTCTTGGTTTTTTGTTTGTTTGTTTTATGTGTCTGTTCTCTAACTCAAATAACTGCACCTTCTATTTGTTCCCAGACTGCAATACATTTCATAGAACTAAATGTTTCAAAATAATATGATTTACATCCATACAGTCAGATGTATGCATTTGTGGCATCCCTGTGGAAAAATATCAGTGAATTCTAAGCATAGGTTAATAAAGACAAGGAAATCACCTCTGTTGCTCTGGAAACACCAGGATTATTAATTTAGTATTCAAGAGGAAGAAAAAATATATATGCATATATCAGAGGTGCTTTGAGCCATAGAAATTAACTTTGTTGATCAATAATACGTGGGTTTATTTCCATTTCACAGAATATTGTGCTCGATCTTGCCCTGTTTGCCATCAGTTTCATTTGAAGGCCAAGGCATTATCAGTATGATAGCAATCTCATCTTATCTAAGATGAAAACCATCTCCTTAAAAAAAATAAAAAAGAAAGAACAAAAGAAAGAAAAAAAGAAACAAACGAACAATTGAAAATTTTTCCTGAGGGGAGTAATTCATTGTATACATAGATATTTGACTATACAGTCAGTCTCAAGCTTCAGATGTATAGGACTGGAATTAATAGAACTGACTGCTAAAGCATGAAATTCACAGCATCCAAGATAATCAGAGTTACTTCCTATACTGTATTTACTCAGTAAAAATCTATCCCCCAGAACTAACAGCTGGAAGCTACATCAATAGAAACATTTTATAGTAATTAGACTCACTCCAGCTTAAAAATAATAAAAACAGGAAACAAATTATTGAATTCTGCTGAATGTTTTCTTGCAGTTGTAGAGATTTGGCCAGAACCACTCAATACTTTGGGCCAACAATAAAGGTAGTGATAAGGCTGCATAATTAAGAGCCAACATTTTAGATTCTCTCTAAAGATGAAAAGAAATTACTCAAGATTTTTATGAGGAAAAGATTTATTATACGATATATCACTTGTGCCAATTCAGTCTTATAAAGTATTTATTTATCTTTTTGGGTTTTTTGAACTTGTTTGTTTGCTTTTTTAACAGGTCTGTTATTAAAAACAGTGTTACATTTTTTACATGCTAAGCTGATATTAATTTCTGCTTTTTGTAAAACTCAGACACCTGGAGACTTCAGTTAGTGAGTTCAGGCTGGCCAAAAGAAAAAGAACTACAGGGGAAGTTTGAAACCTAAAGTGTGTTTCTTGTCACCTTCAGCTCTCTGGAGTTTTAAAAGCTTATTGTATTTCTAGATCAGAACATAGTAGACAATGAAATTATTAGAATAATTTTTTTTTCATAATCGTTTTGCATTCCCTTGAAAGAAACACTCAAACTGTTGTAGCTGGATCAAGACCAGAGCCTGAAACCAAAGCACATATACTCAAGTCTTGAGTGGTCGTAGGAAACTCAGGTAGACAACTTTTTGTATTTTTCATTTAGGTATGTCTAACAAGGTATAAAATAATGTAGAGGTTTACTAATTTTTTCATTTCTATAAATAAATTTCCCTATGAAATCACACTAAAGAAGCAACAATTTTAAAAGAAAACATGCTTGAACTTTCTAATTATCTTTCAGAGTGATTCCAACATGAAGTTTACTCCTTAGGAACTGCAAAGCTGATAGCTTTAAAATGTTAGTATAATATAGCCATGATCACTTGGAGTTTGTTTTGGAAACTGTGTGATGAACACTTCTCAGGAACAATCATGTTTTGAGAAACTACACTTGTAGTAAAACATAAGATAGTGTCTTTTATCTTGATCATAATACCTCAAAGCAAAATGAAAAGGCTCTTCACCACTCACTCACAGGATAAATTGGGAGAAAGTTTGCAGAAAACAATTTAACATACTTCTAATACATCTTAGCAACATTTTGTGCATGAAGTCAGGGTAGGAGGAGCTTTTTGTTTTGGTTTTATCTTTTGGGTTGGCTTTTTTCTTGTTGTTTTGGTTTTTTGTTGTGCTTTGTGGTTTTTTTTTCCCCTACTCTAGTGAATATTTAACACTCTGATTAGAAAATATCAGTTTCTGAAATGTGTAAACATTAAGATATCTTAGAAGGGTGTCATAGGTTACTAAATACAGTGATGGTATTATGAAGTAACAAACTGAGCTGGATGCATCAAGCCCCTTAAGATATCTGAAACTCAGCAAAGACCATGAGTCTGAAATTTAGAAAACATGATAGGTAAGACTCTCAGCTATTGCCAGTCCATAATTTCAGTCTTTTCAAGGAGTCACCTATTGAAGCAAATCAGGGATTTAATATCACGGATGTTCTATATAGTAATTTTAACAGTATTATAGGAGTATTATATACAGTCTACTAATTGCTGGCAATCAATAACTCAAGCAATCTGTTAATTAAACAGTAATCCTTAACTCCACACAGATACTGCTTGCCACTGTGCCCATTTCAAAATCTTAACATTTGAAAAGTGAGAATAATATCAGCACCAGCTACATGGACCAATTTTGGTGTATGAGTTCAGCCCACTCCTTGACTCCTAGAAGACCACATTTTAGTGATCACTGTCATGCTTAGAATTGCTAATGGAGGGGTTTGGTAGGAGTTTCGGTCTCACTAAGTCACAGTAAGCCTAATTAGTTCTAAAACCACTTTAGTTGTTGATGAGCTTTGAGTTAAGAATCTAAGATCCTGTTTTAGGAAAACTTGCACTAGCTTGGGAGTTTATTCTCATACCTCTCCTTTTGCCAAGATTTTTCAATTGAAAGTCAATTTTCTGTCCCAGTACAGTAAAAAAACAAACTCCTGATTTGTTTCACAGAAACTGGAGTTTGGCAACAAAACAAAGCTGATAAAATTAAGCGTTTCTCCAGATGATGGCCACAAAGATAAATAAAAACAATAAATAACATTAACAGTTCAAGATTTGTTGAAGAATACGCCAAAAGAGATGATGTTACTAAAAAAAAGGTTTTCTTAAGACTTCAAAAACATTGAGCAGATAGGAGATTTTCCAAGTACAGTTCTAGCAATCAGTTCCCAGGCTAAAAAATACAATGCTCAAAAATTATATAATGTGAAGCCAACATGCAGGGAAAAATTCATGTGGTGAGTAATCAAATGAAGACTACCAGTGACCTGCAGAGTGCTTTTCTTACAGTTATAGAGAAAAAAATAGGAAATTATTAGTCAGGAAGTAGAACAGAAAACCAGAAGAAGAAACAATGAGTGAAACAATCACAAGATTAATTTAAAATACGAACATTTCTTTGGTTGCTGAGTGTAAACATATTTCAAACACAAATGTCCTGATATCTCTTAAGATACTACTAATTCGGATGAGTTTCCTTTCACACGTGCATAGTAGTTAATGAATAATATTCAGAGTGTTCATGGTATACTCCAGGACTCCACTGCAAGTACGTTGACTTTGTAGAGCAATTAAATAGTTGATAAGAGTATTTTATACTACTCGATATCAAATTACTTTCTGCATAGGCTAGGGATAGTTAAAAAATGATCATGTCTTTCTTCATATTGATGTAGCTCAAAGCGAAGCGTTTAGAAAAAAAAGCAGAAATGTTATTCAGTGACCAAATAATTGATAAACTGCAATGAAAATTTTGAGTTTAATTATTTCTGGTCTGAACACACAAACAGATGTATATGCAAACTCTGAAGTGTGTAGAAGAATAGAGCCTTTTCTACTGGTAAAGCAACACCTTTAACAAGAATAAAAAGTTTCTCCAATATTTAGCAATTAAATAATTCAATTTTAATGTACTTATAAGATCAAGACACTTCATTATATGAAAACAAATTAAATTTTTGCCTCCTAAACCTGTAAATTTTTCTCCAAATTGTTTTAAACTTTGGGCCAAATTTGATTCTTTTATTGGAACTAGCATGTAAAACAAGTCATTCCTCTGAGGATCGACTTGATCCCTGAATATGAGATTTTTCTGACAGGAGAAGGAAAAATAAAAATATATTTTTTAAAATGTGTTATAGATTGATAGAGAAGTTCATGGGTGTTTCAGAGGCTTAGATACAGCTTTAGTCTTCCAGTAAGAGGTGTTTTACTTTTTAGAAATCTGCAATCAGCTCACACTTTATGGATCGATGGTATAGAATCAGAAAAGGCTGATGGAGCAAGAGACAGAATTTATATAAGCCTATAGTTCATTAACCTGGCAACTGTATTTTAGCTGAATTAATGGAAGAAGGAAGCAATGTATGTGCATGCGTTACAAGCATTGTTCAACTAAAATAGTCCCCCAAAAACACAACACTGATTTTTTTAACTGATTCTTCACTAGGCAGAAAAGCCAGTGTCTTCTGTGATGCCAGGAAAATAGAAATAGAGTCTGCCAGTCATTAAAATGGAAGGCACATAGCACTGTGGCTGTCTGGAGATGAAATTGGATTTCGCTGTCTGGACTTTTCAGATTCCTTTTCATTCCACAAAGCAAATTGCTTTGCCGTAACTTTGTGTGAAACAGGAAAGGGTTCATCTGGCAGAGGTACCACTAAAGGCTTATTAAGAACCCTACAGTGCATTTGCCACTGAAAAATATGCATTGGAATACCTGCTCTTGTAAAATGCAGGTTACGTTTTCCAAATATTTTATACAAGCTTAACTCTGCTCATTTACAGCTCCTTTATTTTCTTTGCTGTGGAATTATTTGCACTATTCCTTTATATTTTTTTTTTTTAATTTCCTTTCTTTCCTTTATTTCCTTCACTTTTTACGTTTTATTGACAGCTGCTATATTTTTATTGGAGGCAAAAAAAAAGACACTAACTACCAATATCTGCATTTATGATAGAATATTGCAAAAGAGCTTAAAGCTATTTCAAGCCTACTTTTTGTTACAGAGTTATCTAATAAACTAAAACCCTCTAGTATTATACATAACTGCACTGTCATTTTATCTATTTAAGAGTTACTTGACATCCTAGTAAGGGCAATTATTACCTTATACATTAATTCAAACTGCAAAGTAATGTATTCAATAAGGATCTTTAGCAGGTGAAAGTGCTCACATTATTTTCTCTTCAGTTCCTTTTTTAAAAATAATTTATATCTTCCTCTTTTCACAATAAAAGGCCTCTCGTAGTTGCTACTCTTTCCTAATTCATGCTCCAACTGGGTCATCTTTGAGCATATTCATTTCAAGACATGATAAAATATTTTATTGCTTCTTAATTCAACATCTCAGGATGTTTCCCGCAGTTCACCTGTGTTATGTAGGAAGAAGGGAAGAACACCATAATGAAGTTTATTACAGATAATCCAAATATGTGGGTTTCAAAAGATAGTTCCTGTGTGGGAAGTGAATTTGTACAGGTGCTACCTTTATTCAAGAAAGAAAAAAAAAATCATACTAATAATATAGAATATTTTAAAATATTTGATAATAGGAGGTGATTACTTGAAAAATTTCTACTTTCAAGCTTATTTTCATGATTCTCTTTCTCCACAGTGATAGGAAAAAAAAAAGGAAAAAAAAGGCAAAATCTGAATTTCAGTATTCATGTTTCCTACCCTGTTGTAGTTTGAATCCAATATCCTTATCATGGTGGAGGATCTATCTTGATATTAACAAAAAGGCAGTAAATGCACTTGTGTCTTCCTTTGTTCAAAGAGAAAATAGTATTTGAAGATTTTTTTTGTCCAGATAGATCCTTTTTGTTTTCTATGCTGTAAGTCTGGAACAGATTAACAAATTAAAAAACAGAGGTAAAAGGCTGAGCTACAGAACTTATCTGTGGGTCATTCACATCATCAAAATTAATTCAAAACTACAGTCTGCAATAATAAATAAATAACTAGTATTTGTAGAATATCCATTATGATTCATTGTCCAAATTTAATATTGAACAGTGTTCTATTTCACAGAGTTACGTGAGGTTTTTTATATTAAATAACAAAATATACTCATGTGAATATTGAATTTTTTGCCTGAAACTTTCTGTTGTGCAACTATCATTTTCTTGAAAAATGCTATTTTTGCATAGTTCTAAAACTGCTGACCACCATGAATTGTAGTAACATACTACTCATAAACTAAAAAAGAAGATGCTTTCAACCACTGAAATTCTTAATTCAGGTAGAATTACAGATCACCTTGTTTTTCCTGGAGCTAAAAGTCAATACAGTAGCATTATTCATAGAATTTTCAAGGATTTTAGATTAGGTATGGGGGGGTTAAATTACTTTAGGTACAATAGTGTTTTGCACTATTGAGGTACGTGATATCTAATATATTATATATGAAACTAGGGTATATTTAGTTGAAGAAAGCAAATGTTATTATTGTTATGACTCCTAGAGTGAAGGGACTTGGAGGTAACCTCTCATTAACTCACCCATAGACATAACTCGGGAACTTTATTCTTTCAATTAGTTTTACATTGAAGACACAAATTTATTACATATACCCCTGGTTTCTCCCTGAAACTTCTCAATCTCTGAGCTTTCCAGAATCCTGTTCAGCCTCCTTGCAAGGGAAAGCAGGACGTTCCTCAAGAACTCCTAAAATTTACACATTTTTTTATAAAACAGCTTGGTGAATTTATGTTAACCTTTAACTCTGATAGGTTCTACATTTAGAAAAGAAGTTTTGTAGTAAAAGACAACATATCAGATAATTTAACAACCAGATTTCATCTATTTTCTGTAACTTTATACTTTGATCTTTTTATATGCAAAGACACCATTTTGCATACCTCTGTGTGTTTTCAAATACCTCTGTGTTTTTCTTATTCTCTTAATAAGAGCAATAAAGTTCTATTCTTTATACAGTATATCATCAGTCAGTTACTAAATTACAGAATGAAATTATTATATTAACAAATAACTTTTACAGTACCCATAACATTATCCCCTGTAATTTCTGGTTCTTTTACAGACATCGTACCTAACAGGGTGAGAGAAGGGAAAAATAAAGGAGAGTACGTGTACTCATGCGTACTGCCTTAATCTAGAGTGTTTTTTTGCTAGACAGAAAAATCCTTAAAATTTATATATAAGAGAATATTTATAAATATGAATACAAATCTCATATTTGGTATATTGGTATCATACATAATTTGACATATATTTTGATCAATCCTTTCGGAAATCTATTCTCTAGAGACAGAAAGAAAGATTATAACAGGCAAATACTTGACTTTGCATAGAGAACACTGCAAGTCAGCTTCATGAAACATTTAGCATATTTTCATTTTCAGTACAAAGGATTTGTCTGACAGATCTAGGAGATCTTTTAAAGTTGCTTCATACCTCACAGACCCCTCTTGTGCTTTGACAGATCAGGACATGGTAGAGTTTTCTCCTCACTAAATATATTATGTTTAAATCTTTCTTTCCTTATCTATTTATCTGTAAGAAGTCATTTATTCCTTCATGTATGTCAAGTGCTTTTGGAAATAAAAAATAAAGTCGGTAAGCATTTTTTTGTCCTTTAATCAATTTGATCTCCTTCCTCTAATTCAAGAGAGAGATGTTTAAATTCACTTTATATAAAGCCAATTGATGTCAATGGAATGATTCCAATTGACTTTAACGAGGTATAGACACAGCCCATATTTAGTTGCTTTGCTGTTTCTGAGGTAGAGCAGCTTACAAAGAAATTTGGTCTCCCAAGATTTACATTCCAGTTTTGCAGTTTAAAAGTTTGGACTAATCATAATCTTCAAATTCCTCTCAGACTTGTTTATTCATCATCTGCCTTTTCTATTATTTAGTTTCTGTTCCAAAGTTTAGAATTTCTTTGATCTAAAGTGACTAAAAATATTAAAAAAGCCTTGCAGCTCTTTAAAGACATTGATAGAGATGTCTCAAATAATAACAATAGTGAAACTATGATGGAGAATAAAGCTATGTGGTACCTGTATATAATAAATATTTTTTTAATAAGGCAGAATAAGTGTTGATGTGATTATCCAATTTTTTTTACATTTATAATATTACATAACTGCAGTAAGATATAAGGGCTCAGAAACCTGTTTGTTACAACTTGCAGAGATTTTCATTATAGATATACAGCTGACTGAGCTTGAGGTCATATTGTCTAATATAATAAATAATATTTCAAAAAGGTAAACTATTATAATAGTGTAATTAAAAATGGTATATTGTTACTAATGGACATTTGAAATGTATGCATTATTCTGCAACATTTATTTAAACTGTTCTGAGTACATTTTGTATATTTAATTTCATATGTCAATTGTTTTGTAAGCATGCAGAGTAATGAATAATATTAGAAGACATATGTAAGTGTTTAGTCAACCATCAGTTTTATAACAGGAGTCTATTTAATTGGGGAAAACAAGTCTAGTACTCAAAAGCACTATAGACAAATAGCATAGATGTCAGTTCAAAAGTGCATTCATCTCCAGAAAGGGGAGAGTTGTCTTCAAATGTGTGGTAGGCTGTTGGAGAAAATAAAGGAATTGTCTGTTTTGTGTGTCTAAGTTGAATACAATAACAAGTAATGTTCAAACAACTACAGCAAGAAGGATTTAATTTAGGCAGTAAGAAAATTAATCTATCAGTAAAGAAAGTGAACACTATTATAGATCACTATTGTGGTTTAAGACAAGCTGGAAATTAAGCCCTTCACAGCCACTCGCTCAACCCTCCTTCCTCTCTCTCCCCAACCTAGGTGGAATGGGGAGGGGAATCAAAGTAAAAACTTGTGGGTTGAGATAAGAATAGTTTAATAATTGAAAATAAACTAAAATACAGTAATGATAGTAAATGATAATAATAATGATAATAAAACAGGAAAGACAAGTGACGCACAATGCAATTCCCCATCACTTGCTGACTGATGCCAGACACCCCTTCTGGGTAACTCCCCCCCCCAGTTATATACTGGGCATGGTGTGGAATATCCCTTTGGTCAGTTCAGGTCACCTATCCCAGCTATGTTCACTCCCAGTTTCTTTTGCTACCTCCTCATTGGCAGAGCATGACACAACAAAAAGGTGACTTAGGATAAACATGACTGAGCAAAACCCAAAATATCACTGAGTTATCAACATCATTCTCATGCTGAATTCAAAACACAGCACTGTAACAGCTATTGAGAAGAAATTAACTCTACCCAAACTGAAACCATGAAAATCCTGTACAAAAATTATGGAGTGTTTAAGAACACTCTTTAAGTGTCCCTTACAGCCCTACTTACTTCACTGTCATGTGCCCTACTGAACAGGTGATTTGCTAGTACCATCTATGTAACTATACAATAACTGACTTGGAAATTGGACAATTTGACTTGGTAACTTAAACAGTGATGCCAATAAAAAGTTAACATGAGGTTTACAGGATGCTAAGAAATAATGGGATTGCTAGTCAATGGAAACTGTAATTTGAATGGTGTTTTCTTTATAAATAGAAATCTCTTTTCTCCTTGAAAATCTCAGAAAATGACAAAGCTCCATTTGTAGCAGATGTAACATGTATCCTTTAATGTAAAACATTAAAGGAGAACATATAAGATTAGTGTCACTCTGACCTAATGTTCAAATATGCATTATTTTAAAGTGTGTTAATTCACTAGTTCAGAATATTAGGTAAATACCAGAAATACTATCTTCTTTTTTATAAGACCTTGGAATTTTTGTCAAACTATAAAAGTGTTTAACACATTACGACAGTCTTTATACAGAAAAAAATATCATTGCATATAAAAACATGAAGAAAATTTCTCAAAGTAAGTACTAGGTGCTGAATCTGTAGGACCCAAAATTAAGGTCTTCAAAGAAATTAATTATCCTTCTACAAAATTTTAATTTTAAGAAAATTACAATCTTTTTTTCCATGAAGAAATTTCTAACGTGTTTACTACTTACAACTTTCTTTCACTTTGTAAGATATATCTGATGTATCACTAATTGCAGGTAGTTCTTGAAAAGAATATTTTTTTCACTGAAAATAAGTGTTATGCTCTTTTTAAAGCATGAAAAGACATATAATTCCCTTAATTTTAAATCTAGGAAAATTTTGATTTTATACCACTAAGGTATTTTGAAAGTATAAACATATTTCACTGATGTGTTTAATTTACTGTAAAAATAAAAATACATTTTGATATTTTTGAATATCAAAAATACATTTTGATATTTTTTGCCAGAAATCACTTGTAGTGTTGAAATTCATGTCTTTTTTAATTCTAAAATGTATTTTAAAATGTCTAATGCTGAAGACATCCATGAGAAGTAAGTATTTGAATATTTTCTTCAGACAAATCTTTTAAACAGATACTATTCATCCACTTAAAAAAAAATTAACATTAGCTTTTCGAATTTTGAATATTTCCAGTGAGCAAATAGTAAGAAACAAAACCATATTTATTCCTTTTCCTTCCTAGGAGCTATGATTCTGCTCTGTCCAGCCCATATCTGACCTAGTGAAAGACTGTGAGAAGAAAGACTTCATATTTTTTATCTTTGATCACATCTCACCAGTCTAATTTACAGTCCTACCATCTGTCATCTGCAGACTTTATTTTTATTTCAGATTTTCTTCTACTTTATTAATTATTATCTCAGCAAAACACATAAGGTGTTATGGTTTTTTAGTCTAACACTATTTCATGTGTCACAGATTTATTTTGTTTAGTCCTTGTTTATACCTTTAATACATTTGTCATCCTTTAATAATTTAAGTACCTTGTAGAAATTGAAGAACATTGCTAAAATGTTCTTATCTTTATCAGCTGGATATGCAATCTTGTCAAAGAACAGCACCATTTTTTTTTAAAACACTCATTTACATGGGTTTCAAGATGGCCTGGTGATTCCAACTGGAGTGAGCATGTTTACACCATCCGTGCCAAATGACAAGCAAACAACAACCCATCATTGGAACAGGCTATGCAGCAGAAATGAGCTCAGCTCTGCTTCCTACTGACTTCCTGCTGCTTAGTGCATCCCATAGTCAAAGCCAAACAGTAGGAAGATAAATGTGAATATGTGACAGGCCCATGAGAAAGCTAGAGACGTAACATGAGCCCTACTCAAAAAGTACTGGGGTGATAGAAAGAATCTGTTGGTTGAAGAAAAGCTGTCAAACCATTAAGTTTCAGTATTACAAACTTAATATATAACGTACCATTATACCATCTGAATGCTCATCTCTACATTTTCTGAACTAATAAGATCTAAATAAAGTTAAACTTTCTATTCAAGAAGGCACCATGCTGAAAAACAAAGGCTTTACTGTATTTCACAGAAAAGTCACACATTTTTGCACCAAATCTGTCATGACATATATGACATATATGTCATAATATATACAGAATAAAGGCAGGGAGAGATAATATCTCCT
>NW_016690189.1:4208203-4228043 GCF_001604755.1 Lepidothrix coronata
TCTGGTGTGTAGGAAGCAGCAGTTGTTCAGTATGTTCCAACATGCATCTTTTTAATGCATGAAGTGTAGGCAATGAAAAAATGCATGTTGGAACATACTGAACAACTGCTGCTTCCTACACACCAGAGTGGGACCACTGACAGTCCACTGGCTTGCAGTCAGAACATGGTGGAGGTATTTGCTCAGATCTATAGACAGAAAAGTGCTTCCAATCTCTGTATGTTTGTGTGGGTTCTGTGATAGATAGTAATTTACTGTGCAACTAGGAGACTACAACCTAATACTACTTTTTCTATTTTCTATTTACATTAAAGGTTGATATGAGAAAAGTATTCCCTGCATGTAAAGACTGATTAAGACTATCAGTAGTAGTAGTAGTAGTAGTACCAAATGATATAATGATGTCTTTCCTTATGTGGATGTAATTGATAGAGAAATCACACTCATTCAACACGCATCTCATGTCTCTGGTCCACGGTCTTTCCTAGTTTTCTGCATAGCTCTGGACAGAATTTCATTGCTATTAGCACCCATGTGCATGGCAATCATGGAGAATATATAAATATCTCTATGTAAGAGTCAAAACCCAACTGAAACAGCAGCTCAAACAGGAGTTATCTGCTTTCAGAACCTGTGTGTGTCATAAAGAAATAAAGGACTGTCCAAAATCTTTGGTACAAACACAGTTTTAAGAGCTCTATGCCCTTAAAAGAAAATCCCACAAGATGCTACAATGTCTCCCTTTGCTATTTGATGGATATCTTACAGGGTCGTAACTGTTGGAATTCTCTGTAGATGGGAGCGTCTCCTATCACAGCTCTGTCTTTTCTAGGTGGTAAAAACTTGGTTTTCAAGTACATTTCAAACAATTTCCACGGCTTTGGATAGAGGCCTATTTGGCAAGGAATTTCCTCAGGTCTAATACAAAGGAAAAAAATATCAGCTCTTTTAGGCCACTGCCAACTGGCTCAACTGATAATGACATTCAGGTTACATGAGGAAACAGTCTGGAGCCAGGTGGACTGAGATCAGAAGGGCACACAGGCTGTCTTACACATCCCTTCCTAAGCTGCAGTCTGTAGACCTCAGCAAAATATGGCTAAGAAATTAATGGATTTCTTAGCAGCTCAGCCAAAGTAGTGCCACTTTTCTGGGAGGGCTATTAGAATCCCATTGCAAAGTTTTATTGACATAATATAAAAGGTACCTTCATAGCAAGTGCAGCCTAAAGGATGATGGTTCAGCTTATGACAGATGTGAGAGGCCTGGAAATAGAGATATTCCAGTTAAAAGGGCATGTGGAATATTCCTAGCATATGTTTCATGAAACCCAATGTCTGCATCAGTGGTTAGTAAATAAGGAAAATAAAGTGGGAAGGGTGAGAAAATAAAATGGAGCTCTGTGAAGGTTCTAAAGTGAAGCCTTAAGCAAAGAAACCTGAGAGTCCTTGTTGCCATTCTTATTCTTTTCTCAACACACTTACATACCATCTCTACCCAAAGAAATTGTTTATCCTAATTTCAACAAGTTAAAACAACAAGTTAACAACAACCTAGCCGCAGAGAGGTTACTGGAGAAGGGAAGCAGAGACTGTAAGTGTATCAGTGGAGATTACAGTGTATTACTAACTAACCTATTATTTCCTGGCTGAGTAGGTGTCAATATTGTCACTCTTCCTGAAACAACAAACTGAAGACTGGGCTAAATTCTCTGCTAAAGTAATCTTGCTGAGTGATAAAGATTCGAAAACCCTAAATTATGCCCTGAAGAAAGACTAGTTAATTTACTCAATTATCTTAACAATTATTCTAGAGTCTGTCCTCCTTTCAAAGACATAGGTAACTAAGTGCATGGATGAAGCATAGGTAAGGCTTTTTGTGAGATTTACAATTAAAAAAGCAGGGGTATTGTCTATTGTGGAAAAAATCTAGTACTGGATAAAACTGTAAAGAATTTGAATCTCCAGTATGGTACTACTGCCTCCACCTGTACTTCATGTGGCACCTGGTCAAGTTATCAATCACCTGGCTAATAGGTTAGTTCCATACTATTTCCACTTCTCTCTTTGCCACAGTTGCTTTATACACTTAATTTTTCTCCATACACCAATACTTCAGCAACATTTTATGCACCACTGGGGGGACACTTCATTTTTTTTTTGTTGCAAAATAATTGTACCAGAAAATGTACATAGTTTAATGTAATTTACTGGCTGTTAACAGAAGTGAAATATTTGTAAAAGGATGACAAAGCATCAGTCAAACAGATCTTTCTGATATGCAAACTAATATGAATATGCATTATAAATAATCATGCATTGTGGCAAGAAAAATAATAAGCAGCACTTTTAGCTGATTAAAACTTGAACAAGCAATGGGCTGAATGAAACTTGTCCTAGTAAATTGAACTTCAAAGAGTTTATGGTGAGTAGGAACTCTTTTGTGACCAACTAATTGACAAGAACTGAGAGTGAAAATATATCATTGTCTCAGAGTAATACTGCTGGGAAACTTTCAATTAACTAAGCCTAGGAAACATGCTTTCCTAATTGATATTGGGTAGGCTGAATCTTTTACAATACATAATTTTTAACTAGTATTGGTTAGGAGTGAAGCAAATTGTGGTGTGTTCAACAGAAAATATA
Source organism: Lepidothrix coronata (assembly GCF_001604755.1). Taxonomy (NCBI): domain Eukaryota; kingdom Metazoa; phylum Chordata; class Aves; order Passeriformes; family Pipridae; genus Lepidothrix; species Lepidothrix coronata. The sequence continues at coordinate 4,210,849 of NW_016690189.1, forward strand.
TAGATACCCTGTTCCCCTGTCTTTTGTATGGGGGAACAACAGATCCAAAGATGTCTAATCTGACTGGACATTTCAGATCATAACCTGATGAAATATTTAAAGCAGCTATAATCTAGCTAGCATTAGAATTACCCAGAAACTTTTAAGAAACAAATTTTATGGGGTTCAGTGATCCTGGAAAAAAAAGAATTTGAGTACTATCAGCAAGGGAAGATGCCAACAGTATTTATAGCTGACTTGTGTAAGAGAAGCAGACTATAAGGATAGATGAGCATCACACTAGGAGAGAGGAAGGACAGCAGATCATGTTGTTTGTTGCTGAACATTGGATATTGACCATAATAATCTGAACATTACACTCCATCAGCTATGTGGTTGCACAGAATGCAGTAAAAATGTTCTGTTGTGTGTGTTTATAAAATTGACCTGTTCTTTGCAGGGTTTTTTCCCCCCAGGCATCTGGCAACTTGAATAGTGCTCAGCTGGAAAACATTCTCCCTAAGTCAAAACTATATCTACCACCGAGATAAGCATCCAGGCCGGTATCTCAGATCATACAAAGGAATGTCTGCCAGTGCACTGGTCTACTATTCAAGTCTTTCTGTGCTGGGCTTTTATTGCAATCCAAAACTCCGATACCAGCAGAAAAGGAACTGATAAGATTAAGCACCAGGCCATGGGCAGCAGGAGCTGGGAGAAAATCCTTACTCTGAGGAGCTTCATCACAAGACCCGTTAATATTTAGCTATGTTTGATTGTCCTGTCTCCTTCAGCAAGATATGGAAAGACTTTGTGGCGATGTTGTCAGACGATGTAGAAACCCTTTTGTTCTCTCCCCCAATGTGGTCCTCTCTACAGGAAAATATTAACCACTTGTGTAATTGTGGCAGAGAATTGTGTAATCATCTAGTTAGTATAATCCGTCCCCTAGTTAGCATAACCCGTCCTCTTCATTAACATGTCCTGCCTCCAAGACCCTTACATTGCATGTTGTGTGTTCAATAAATATTCCAGTTTCTACCCCTGATCTGGGATTGATTAGTTTTGGACCTCCACAGGCTTTCTTATATTTTAGATTTTTTTATTGACTTGTGTGACATCAGTTTTCCAAAACATTTTTGACATTCAAGGTAGGGACAGTATCCAAATGTCAGTCATAATATCTTCAGCAGATGACTGAAATATTATTCTAACCAGAGAGCCACTAATTGGCAGGAGGTGTTCACTACTTGCAGAAATTTGTCCAAGGCAAGACAATCTGGTGACAAGACCTCTGGAAATTCATAGACAAGATGTAGTTGAGCTAAAATATAGATTAACTCTTTTGGAAACCATTAAAACAATTTCATCCTAAGAACGGTGGAGGTAAAATACAAGATTTTTCTATTCACTGATTAATAACTTTTACCCAATTTAGAGAAATAGATACTTATTATATTCCTAGTTCTGGCATTTCATTTACAGTTTGGATTTAAATGATTTAGGATAAAAATGCAAAAAATTCAATTGTCAAGATTTAATGTCAGAATGTCAGACTGAAATGGTCCATGCAAAATGGATCTTTTTTGACTAGTTTTGAAAGCGGTAGATTGAAACAATCAAGGGAAACCCATTTATTTCAAGTGATTAAGGCAGAATGTTCAGTCAGACCTTTTAAACTCACTAGATGAAACCTTTGTTCTGAGATAAAAGTCTTTTTGCTACTTAGTTCCCCTTGCTCATCCTGATGGCTGAGAACACTTACTTCCTTGTCACTAGTTGCCACAGACTTCATATATTTTCTGATTCCTCCTTTCTGTTACATCAAATACAGGGTCTATGTCCATATCTTGCACTACAATATTTTTTAGATCAGACCTTCTTATTTTTATATACATTTCTAAAAATTTTTCCAGTAAAGAGATTTAATCCAGGTGAGATGACCAGATGAATGTATTATATAGTAGTAGCAAATATCTTGGTGTCGTTCAGGATTTTAAGTTAGAAATCAGAGTAAGACAATGTAAAGGTAGAGCAATAGTGTTGGACAAAATCACCAGACTCTCTTCTGATGGCACTAAGAAACCCAGTTGCAAAGATGCCAACCCTAGTAAAACTGCATTCTTTTGCTCAGTAATCCAGGTTGCAATTACTACAGCATTATTAACTGCTTTGAACTCTTACTGTGTTGGAGTCATTTAAAGGTCTACATTTCCAAAAGACAAAGTGGTAAAGTTTCCATTAGAGAGCCATGAACATTTGAGTTTTCAGAGTAAGAAAACAAGAGCTCAATTTGGTTAACAATCATAATCTTTATGAACAAATTGTGGGGCTTTTTTCTGTCTTTTTTCAACCATCTTGTAACTGCACAAGAGAATTATAAAGACTAGGGTTCTAGTTTGTTTCACATCACATCTAGATTTTTATTCATAAATTAACATATCTAGTGTATTTTATTCTGCTAACAGTATCAAATGGTCTATAATTTCTTGGCTCAAAGCACACAAAAATCAATCACAGTTCAAAATAAAAATAAAAGGACTCACTTACTAATAAATAAAATTACTACATAAGACAATGATTCCTAAAAATAACTACATGAGATATACATTCCTTATTATGGTGGGAATTTTAAAATGTTGAAGGTTCTTTTCATACATAATGAAATTCAAGATTCCAGATCGTCCTTTGATTCAGGAAAACCAGGACATGAGTTCTCTTTGGATGGACTACAAATAAAGTGAGAGCAATCCTTCCATACCACTCTGAAAGTCCAGCAAAAATCAGAAAGTTCAAAATGACTGGCAAAAAAAAAACCACTCAAAATGCACAACCCCATTTTTATTTAAGAAGTCTTTAGAATCCTTTTGAAATTAGGGAAGCTGTTGACACTCTTTTGAGTTTGAAGCATTCTATGATGATAAATGATTTCTAAAAAAGCATGGAATCTCAGAGGTTTCTGAGCATCTTATGGCTTCATTAAAATAAAACCATTTGTAATTGTAATTCTAGCTTTGAACATTTCTTCTTTATTGCCTTCATTTTAGATCCATTCGGCATATCGAATTGACAGAACATAGGAGACTAACAAGTGATAAAGGAATCATTTTTAGATACCATTATAAGAGAACTGGCACTGAAAAGAGCTCGTGTAATACTGATAGAATTTATTGGTAACTGTGGATATTATCACATTTATGCAGTAAATTTATGCAGTATTATGCAGGAACTGGTAACGTTATGGATATTTGGACAAGAAGACAATACAAATAATTCTTCTTGAGGGGGAAGGGCACCTGTTAGCAAAATCAACTTTGTATTGTTTGTAAGAGGACTGTAATACAAGAAGGAATATACTCCTTAAAAATTTTAAACTACAATCTGTTTTCCCTTAACTCCTTAAAAGAACAAAGTAATGTCAGCCTTCTTCCTAGAATGTTCATTTTCCATCACATGTAAATCAACTGTGGCATTGATATCTTTTCATAAGAATTTACACTAAATTATATATGGAATAAGCCTATATTTAATGAACTGAAAATTTTTCCCAAATTCTTTTCCCTTCTTTTCCTTTTTTTTGTGACCCACACCTACTCTTAAGTCTTCAAATAACAGACAGAAACAGATCTGGTGTATATTTTTTCATGTTTGTATCCATGCAAATGTAACCTATATAGTGGAATTTTACCTGGGCTGTCTTTTTTTTCATAATGGGAGTTGGCACTGATTTCTGCAGAAGAAGCACCCATCATATCAGCAGTTTCTATTGCCCATCACTTTTATGAAGCCTGTTCATAAACGAAAGGGGAGTCATTGCATAGTTGATTCCTACCATGGCTGCTGTTGATAAATACTTATCACAGGTATATAAACTTCAGTAGAAATTCTTCATCTGTCACAAAAAAAGAACACCAAAAACTTGAATATCACTCTCAATATTTAGCTAAGAAAATGACAGAATGTATTTATTCAGATAATAAGGCAGTTGAGAGTGTCCTCTGCACTTCCAGCACATCGCTCCTTTCCCTCTCTTCTCTTGCTCCTGTGTGATTCTTTACTGAAATCAGCAATTCAGCATACCATAAAATAATGATGATGGTTGAATCAATTTTCTGTTCAAGGAAGTGAATCCTCTCACAGAAAGTCCAACAAACACGGGGTCCAGTAAAAGGGAGGTGCCATAAATATGTACCTGGAGGCAAGAAAGGCAGTCAGCAAAGTCAGGAAGGATTTCTTTTGATGGTGGTGAATTGCCAAATATTGCTTCAGTTGTGGGATGTGACCATGGAGATACAGAAATACAGTTTTCTGGCTTTAAGCACTACAACTGCAGTTGCAGTTGTAGGTGTTGTTTCTGGTTCAAAGTCTTAAGCAGGCTGGGATCTAGGAGATAGTCAAAGGTGGAAAGCTATGGTGATTCTTCACCTCATTTACAGTTGATTCAATGAAAGGATTTGATGATATCTTGCTTCCTTCCTTTTCTAGTCACCCTACCCCTGTGCATTTCTATTTGCTTGAGAAACTACCAGATGCAATGTCTTTCTTTATTTTTATAGTCCTAGGACAAACATGATTCATGGTCACTCTTTTCCCTTTCCATCATATATCTTCTAATAGACCCTTGATCTATTCAAGATCTCCTATGGACTTCTATATATCTTATTTTTTACCTGTTTCTCTGAGTCATTAAGGTTTGTATTGTTAGAAATTTGATCACTAGAAATCTTTGTTGCTTTTGGATGTCCACTTTTCACATTTATTACTACAATTAATGGGATGAAAACTTCTTGATTTTGGGCCACATTTTCTCTTTCTTTGGCTTTGTCCATTTTGTTGCTTTCATAGAAAGCAAACTATTCATTTTGTTCTTTTCATGAAGAGGAAAAAGATATTAAAACGGAGGCACAATAAATTTTCAGATGTTACACAAACCCAAAAAACCAAACCAAACAAGCAAGCAAACAAACAAGCAAACAAAAAAGGCAAAACAAAAAAAGGAGAAAAAAAAGTCCACTTTTTGAAATAAAGGGTCTAAAATATTTTTAGAATCCGTGGCAGAATGTTTAATGGTAAACAGTAAATTATAACTCAAAGAAAATTCTGGTGACCCTGACAGTTACAAATTAACATTGCCAAACTTTGACAAGGTGCCTAGTAAATTAGCAGGAAATGAGCAAAAAACCCTGTGATTGATATTAGAGAATTGTCCACAAGACAGTCATATCTATCATTTGTGCACATGGTATTTGTAGATACAATTTTTCCAAAAGAGTCAAAATCAAATGAAACAGAAATATTAGCAAATAACTACAGCAGGGAAGAAACTGAGAAGACATAGAATTTTAATAAGCACACTTTTTTATATATTTATTTTTTTATGCACAGAAGATGCTACAGGATCACATAAGATATATTATTAAACTAGTAACTCTTTGCTAGTCACTGGATTAATTCCTGGTAAGGTCAGTTAGTAATTTCTCCAAGTAGAAAGAGTAAATTTTGAAGAGCCTAAGGAAGAAGAGTCAAGAAACCTCCTTTAATACTTTACCATTACATAGATCCATTTGTATCGTAACGATTCTTCACATTGCACTCCCTTAACCCCAGTATGAAGATTCCTCACTGTTCTAGTTAGAGCAGCCAGGACCAGTTCATCACCGTGTGGATGTAACCCAAACTGTGTATTCTACACCCTCTATGTCATTTCCCAGGAACTGTTAACAATAGAGCATTTGCAGCAGCTGCCCAGAGCACACCTAGCTCCTCAGGCTACAGACTGGGCGTTGGAAAGCCTGTGAGGTAGGAGGATGTTCCTATCCTCACATCAGTGACTCAGGTGTGATAACTCCCCTCCAGGGAGTCATTAGCAACTCCACACCCAGCCTGAGGGGTCATGTCTCCTAACGGGCCACCAAGGAATCCAAAAATATCTCACAACTCACAATCACCCATTGTGGAACTCCCCACGCTGGGGGAGGTACTGGGCACTCCCACTTGAACCTGAGTGTGTATAACCTTGGGGTCTTGGGACTTCTGGGCCCATTTGTCAGATCCAGAGGAGGACCAGAACCTCAAACAGACTGCAACCACCACCCTCAACCAGACTGCAACCAGCACTCTCCCCAGCAGGTTTTCCCTCTCCTTTTACATTGGACTCAGGGGGATCACGTGGGGCGCAGCACAGGGGCCAACAAACACCACTCTGTTCGTGCCTCAGGGCAGAGTGGTTATACATTTGGGGTTTGTGGGTTAAAACCAATTGTTTGTCCGTATAATTGTATCTATTGTATTATTTTTATTAAATTGTAACTCTGATTTATAATTTCGTTTTGAGTTGTGTTCATTTCTCTTGCCAGTTTACCTTTAAACCAGCACACTCACCTTTTTTCTCATTTACGGAATTAATATAAAGGATAAAGAAACCAATTATACTATAGTTTCCTAATATGTTGGCTTCAGCAATGGAGAAAACTAGAGAAATTCTGGACCCAGAATGAAATTCTGGCCACCAATTTCCACATCTGCTTTACATTCCACCAGGATTGTTTTCGTAGCTGTTTAGAGTAGACTGTTGAAATTATCTGGATTAAAAGCAGTCCTAAGGGATAGTGACTATATAGTAGAAATGCTAGAGGATCCAGAAAGCTCATAATTTAAGGATTTAAAGTTTGTGCAATGGTTTTCCTAAATCACTATACCAATTTTCCTCTTTTTCTGATTGTTATAAGTATTCAGTTGACCACTTCCTAATTGTATATTAGAATATGGTGTTCTTGCTTCAGTGGAAGAGCATCATAGTGTAGAAGTCATTCCCCAAAAGCAGCAGTAGGCTAGCTCAAAATTAATAGGTGTCTTACACACAGATAATCTCCTGACTTACGCATAGCACGAGGAAAGCAGTATGCAGTTTTGTGAAGATAGTTGAGCCAATGCATTTCGCAAGCCTAACCTAAGGATAATGCTAATCTCCTGGCTGCCCTAGAAGGTGTTCCTCGGTGTTAACAACAGTGGAACAACACAGACTCAGTGCAGTGCACCAGTGCACCACACCTCACAGGCTCTGTGTTCTGCTGAAATGCTTGAAAACTCTGTCTTATAGTCTTGTCTGCTTGGGTGGCTACATGGCTAAAATTTGCACAAATATTTTGGCTTTTTCATGCAGTCTGCATGAAGAAACTCATTATTATCCCCTTTTAAACTGAGAAAAAGAGTTATCTTGTTTACACAGCTGCCAAAGCTAATTCCCTATCGACCCTATTCGCCATTCTGTTGCTATGTACTCTGCTACAGTGTAACTTTAGAATCAACGAAGTGTTAATGATCCTTTTTAGGAGTTCTGGTTGCATTTCTTCTTATTCTTTAAAAACAGAGATGAATCCAGCATCTAAAAAGCATAGAAAAAAATATTGCTAAAAAGCTTTGTCTTTGTTTGTGTATTTCTCTGTGTATAATCACTCTTCTTAAATGTCCAAAAGGATGATCTTTAATTTCTCACTAGATCAAAATGAATTGGAAATATAGAAGGGAGATTGTCATAAGAAACACCAGAAACACTGACATCAAAGTAAAATTCTAGGTATTCCAAATTCCAGCCAATATTAGTCCTGTTCATATTATAGCTAGATGGGTTTTCCTATATAATGAACAGATATTGACAAGATAAGAATGAAAAACATCCACTTGGATTTTTTGTCATTTCTAATCTGTTGTCTGACATCAAAGATGCATGACACATCTTACCTAACTTCGGCAATATCAAGGGGAAAATTTAATTGCAAATGAATGATGTGTGATCAGAATTTAAGTCCTTCATAGTGATTAACTTATTTTGTTTTGATTTTGAGAAGAGTTCTATATTGAACTCATTTTCTAATTTCAAATGATTTGTGAAGTTCCATGGGAATTACATTGATTTTGCCTTTTATTTTAAGACATTCTTGCTTAAGCTGATAACATCATCTTTGGCAGCATTAATTGCACCTAACACACAAACATTGGCATATACTATTATTCTACCTCTTCACTAAGGGGTGAAGAAAATGCCTCAAATGTTCAAGCAATACTCATATATTTTACATATTAATAGTGTTGATTGATACTTAAATAGCATTGAACTGGTTGTACTGGGTTTGGCTGGGTTAACATTCTTCACAGCAGCCCATATGGTGGGTGCTGTGCTTTGCACTTATGACTAAAATAGTGCTGGTATCACACGAAACGTTTGGGTATTAGTGAATAGTTCTTGCACAGACTCTATGCTTTCTTTTTCTAATTCTGCACACAGGGACCCCTACTCCTGCCTAGAGAGTGGAAGAGAGAAGGCAGGACACAGCCTGGAAAGCTGACCCAAGCTGGCCAAAGAGGTATTCCATGCTATGTAATGTCACAGCCATGAAACCAGGATGCAATGGGGAGCAGGAAGGAGGGGGTGGAACAGGGAACTGCCTTACAGAGTGGCTGTTGCTTGGAGACTGACTGGCCATTGGTCTGTTTGTGGAACGTGGTGAATATCCTTGCTCTACTTACACATATCTGGCATCTTTAGAGATTATATTAGTGTAATATTAAACAACATAAAAAAGTATTTAAATATACAAATTAGTTTCCACAATTTTAATTTCTACCATTACTCCAATAAAGAAAATCATATCCCTTTATTTACAGGCTAACCCAGAAAATATCCAATTTCTATACTTATTCATGCTATCATAAATATATTAGAAAATATAAGAAAAATAAATTTTTTACTAGGTCTTTCTGTCAGGTCAAGAAACTGTATTAGAAAAGCAACACTAAAGAACATCCGGTCCTCCAGTCCTTTGGCAGCTTTCAGGGTAGTTTCAAAATTTTTCTTGCTGACTTCTTATTCTGGATTGAGATCCAGTTATGACTTCTCTCAAAACCTATTTAATACAGTAAAAAGAGTGAAGGTTTCTTTTAACCTTATTTTCTATCTGTTTTAATAGTACAGAGAGATTAAGGCTCTATTTCAGAAGCTTCTTAAATTGTAGTTTCATGATAAAAAGAAATTATTTAAATATTATGCTTTTCTCTGAAGTCACCTACAGCCTAAAGATACAAGTAACAGGTCAGAGAGAATCAAGAATAGTTTTCATTTAAGTATTTTGTGAGATTGCTAGTTCTGGGTTTTTTTGACAGAATTCTGTTTTCTGTACTACTTAATACATAATTCAGCAGTGTTATTTTTCATCACAGTAACCAAAGATATTGCTTGGGTAAACTAGGAAATCAATCCCCATCATGTAAGATTTTTATGAACAGGTCATACACAACAGAAAGGAAAGGGAAAAAACAGGGAAACATGACTAAAAAGCCTAAAGAATAGTCACTAGGATCAACAGCAATTTAAATGACCTTACTGTCAAGAAAATACTTTACTTTGAAAATAAAGTTGAGCAGCTTTTAGCCTTGAGTAGAAGAAAAAAGACCTCACATGGTCTAAATCAGTATTTTCGTTTGAGTCAGAAGTGCATTCCCAAATGTACCCACATTGTATCCTTTGGCTCATATAATTGAATATCGTAGAAACATGTAAACTCAATTTGTCTCAGGTGTAACCGAACCCTTTCTGTACTCTGCATCTCACTGATCGCTGCTGCTGTGCCTAGTGGTTGTTCTGTTCATTGGCCTAAATTAGAGCTGGTTAAAGTTTAATATCATAATGACCATATAACAGATTTGGGATTCTCAAGAGCAAATGTTTTACTCAGGAATTTGGCTCTTATTTCTCCATACTGCTTTCACGTGTGGATGCACATTCAGAATCCTTCTTTAGGAGGTATGGTTTGTCCTGTTTGACACCGCCATGGTTATGGCCTTACATTCCTCTGTTGATCCTTCTTCTTGCCTTTAGCTTACCTTCTGATAAATGTTATGTATAGTCCAGCATGTCCATGAACAAACAGCTTCAGGTTCTTCATCCTCAGGCAGGGAAAAAAAAAGTGGCAGAAGCAGCAAACCCACAGGCACTGAGGGAAAGCTTAGGGTTGGGGTTTTTTGTTGTGTTTTTGTTTGTTTGTTTGTTTTGGTTTGGGTTTTTTTTGGTTGGTTGGTTGGTTGGTTGGTTTGGTTTGTTTTTTTTGTTGTTTGGTTTGGTTTTGGTTTTGGGTTTTTGTTGTTGTTTTTTGTTTGTTTGTTTTTGGTTTTGTTTTTTTTTTTTTTTTTGGTTCAGCTAAATATAGACCTGTTGTAAAATTTGGAAAAGCCAAAACAGAAAGGAAAGCAGAACACAACGTACCATTTTTTCCAGTGTTAGTGGTCCTGTATCATTTTATATGGTAGCCTCTGGGAACTGACTGCACTATATTCCAACTCCAATAGTGTCAACGGTGTCAGTATGCTGAAGTTTCATGGGGCTACAGTACTCCATGGTGTTGCCTTTGGGATGGAAAACACTATAAGCACTTGGGTATCAGGAGAGCTTTAATAAATATATATATATATATATATGTTTGTATGTATGTATATGTTATAATCTAAACTATCTTAGCATAGTAACTTTATTAAGAATTAATATAGTTTTATTTGACTCATAGCCTCAGAAATAGTAATCTCATAAGGATTTCCTCCCTCATTCTCCCTTTCTTTCCTACCCTTCCTTCTCCCTCATTACTCCTTGTTTCCTGTCTTCTTTACCTCCTTTCTCACAACAATATGACAAAAAAAAAGTCTTTATTGTTTTAATTTCTGCAAAGGACTATCAAGCAAACATTGAATCATGACTTCTGGAATGTGCTTGTGTTCACTAGCTGGTTCAGAACTGCTGAACATCCCAGAGAAGACTTGATCAAATACAGTTAAGCTGAATGGAAATCAGAATAATTTCTGACTGTAAGATTTTAGGTTGAAAACCTCAAATATTCAAAGCTCAATTAGTGTTTAATTCACTGTGAGTATTTAATTTACTGTTGTTTTGGGTTTGGTCTGTTGGGGCTTTTTTTTTTGTTGTGGTGGTTTGGTTTGATTTTTTCCAAAATAAGAATGCAAGCAAATAAAATAATATGATTCAACTGTTCTGGGAGGAGTGGAGAGAAAAATAGAAAAAAGAGAATGAGTTCTCCCTTTAAAGTTCAGGAAAGCTATTATTATGTGCAAAGTTGTCTCTCATACTTGCAGATGCATATTTTCTGAGAGACGTATTGTCTTAAAGGATCAAGGGAGTCAAAAATAGACTCACCAGGCAACTACTAGTAGAGGTAAGGTATAGAGCAGCTTTAATAGAAGACCTTCAACCACAGGGGTACAGAGATATGTGTGCCACATGTCCAGGGGTTCCACAATTTAAGGTATTATCCAACCAATTCCAGATCTATCTACCCCTTAGATCCTCCCCCCAGCATACTCTTCTGGAAGTTGAGTCAGGGGTCTCTGGGACTTCCTCTTCCTCATTTTCCTCTTTGTCACAGCAGGTCCAGTCCTTGGAGCAAACCTGAAGTTCTGAGTTTTGAAGGATGCTTTGTCTGTATCTTGTTGTAGAGGCCTGGAGTGCGATGTTCTCAGACAGAAAGAAGACCTACCTTGAGGGAAGTCTAAACAAGCTAAAGGAATTTAGAAAGTTGGATATGAAACGGGGAAAAGGGTTTGTTTATGTGTAAACTAATGTGCTAAAGTGTGAGCTAACCACAGCTACTTCTAATATCTACAAAAAGCTAAAAATCAAAAAAATCCAACCTTTGTTTATCAGCCTTAAAATGCCAAATTATTTTCTATTGTTCTTGTATGTCTTAAAGGAGTGCTGTAGCTAAACCTATGTTATGAGCTCCTTGTTCCTGAGAAGTGATTTATATCTTGAGTTGTATAGCTGTGTTGAAAAATGGTGTGCCTTTTAGCTCAGAGGTAATTTTTTTTTCCTGATTGTCTTTTGTTTTATAGAAAACTGTAAAAGCAAAAAGAAAAAGAAAAAAAGAAAGAAAAAAAAAGAAAAACCTAAAAATCATCCATTAGATCAACAAATTCAAAATACTTCCATCTTCAAAACACCCGCTGAAGATGATAAGCCCTGAAATTTTTGAGGAATGTAGTAAACTGTATTTGATGGATTGGGATTTCTAATTGTTCTTTGGAACAAAGGTCTGAGGTCTGACTTTTATTTATATAGATTTAGTGCTTAACACAACTGGGCCTCAAATCCCAGCTGAGTATTCCAAAATCTAGAATTTCTTTTTAAGCAAATTTAGAATATAGGTGAAAAATATAAGACTAAGTATAAAAGGTACAGCTCTGTGCATAATTTGTCTACTGGTATATTGAGTTTACGTGGCAAGGTTTTGTTAATAGAGGGGACTGCAGGGGTGGCTTCTGTGGGAAAACACAAGACGCTGCTCCCATGTCAACCAGAGGCATTTCCAGCTAGCTCCAATATGGACCAGCCACAGGCCAAAGCTGACCCTGCCAGTGGTGTTGGTAATGCCTCTGTGGTAGCATATATAAAAAGGGTAAAAAACGTTTCAGGACAGAATCTGGAAAAAAAGCAGTGAGAAAATGCAAGAGAAACAACACTGCAGAAACCATAGTCTGTGAAAAGAAAGAGGGAGGTAGCACTCCAGACACTGGAACAGAGATTTCCGTATGTTCCATGAAGAAGATGGTGGTGATACAGGTTGTCCCTCTGCAACCCATGGAGGTTCGGGTTCAAGCAGGTGTCCACCTGTAGCCCATGGAGAACACTATGCTAAAGCAGGAGGATATGCCTTGAAGGAAATTGCAGCACGCAGAAAGACCATGCTGAAGCAAGTTCCTGGCAGGAACTACAGCCTGTGGAGAGGAACCCATGAAGAAGTAGGTTTTCTGGCAGGACCTCTGATCCCCATGGGTCCCCACAGGGTTAGCACTCTGTTCCTGAAGTACTGTATCCCATGGAAAAGATCTAGACTGGAGCAATCCTTGGAGAACAGAAGCCCATGGGACAGACCCATATTGGAGAAATAACTGAAGTACTGTACCTTGTGGGAGAGACTCTGTGCTAGAGCAGAGGAAGAGCAGGAGGAAGAAGGAGTGATACAGAAGAATTGTGATGAAGTGACTGCAACCTCTATTCCCCATTCCTGTACACTACTCAGGGAAGGACCCAGAAGAGCTGGATGTGAAGTCGAGCTTGGGAAGAAGGGAAGGATAGGGGAGAGATTCTTGTAGATTTTTTTTTTTTAATTATTTCTCTTTATCCTACTGTGTTACAACTAATTGGTAATAAATTCAATTAATTTCCCCAAGTGCAGTTTGTCTCTCCCATGATAGTGAAAGGTAAGTGATCGCCCTGTCCTTATCTCAACCCATGAACTTCTCATTGTACTTGCTCCCCATCTCCTGATGAGAAAGAGTGAAAATGCAGCTTAGTGGATACCTGACAGCCAGCCAAGTTTAACACACCACAACCAGAGAGGTTATCAATTCTTTATTTACTATATGTCAATTATAAATACAAATTTCTTAAGAAGCTTTACCAGAAGCTTCCAGAGCGTGGGATAAATTACCTGAAGAAGTCCCCATGTCCCTTACTGGGAAAAAAAACCCCTTCAAACCAAACCAAAACAACAACTTCAACATGGTGAGAGAGAAGAAAGAAAAAAAAGAAACTATTAAAGTATTACTTTCCAACTGGAAACTCTTTGAAGTTTAGGCCAGGGAATGACAGGCAAGAAGGTGGGGGAGAAAGAGTCAAGACTGAAGGACATGCTAAAGTGAGAAAGAAAAGCACTTTGAGATTGTGTAATGAATTTAAAATTTGGTAACTATTATGATTTTTTTAAAACGGCAGTATGATAATACAGTGATAAATATCAGGAATGACTTTAGGATATTAAAAAGAAATAGTTTAAATATTATTGATATTTGATTTCTTGGCACTAAATATCTGAACACTGCAAAATCTTACAGAAAAGAAAACTCAGTGCTGCATAAGAGTTGCTTAAACTTGAAGAAGAGGAAGCATGAAAACTATTCTAACTGAAAATACACCCAAATCGAACAATTTTCATATAGGTACAAGGATTTGGAATAAGAAAAGGAAGCCAGTATCTTTTAGATTTGATTGCAGAGAAAATTTGCAAGAAAGTGAATAAATAATGAATTAAATTATTTTGTTGCCAAACATCAGAAAGATCAATCATGATCACTTTTTAATAAAGTATTTACATTTGCTCTGTACTAACATTTTCCGTAGGGGTGTTCTATGTTTGATGCTTTCTTAAAGTACATTAGGCAATCTCTGCTACAGATAGAGATGAAAGATGTTCCATTTCAAGGTAGCTTTACAAAAAATTTACTTGTAAGAGTTAACTTTGCTATCTTTTCAGGAAACTTTATATGCACCATGGTTACAACATCCCTCCTAAGTCGTCATTCTCATCATGCCTACCCAGCTGCCCAGGGACTAAATTTGCTCAAAGAAGTGCCAATCTCCCCTCCTTCAGACCCTTGCCCTTGGCAGTTGAAGCTGCCAGGACATGGCAAACATCTGGCCATTCTTCATGCTGATCCCATTCCAAATATGATGTATATTAAACTCGTTAATAAACAAGATGTAATCTACCCGAACTGAAAATAACACTGTTATGTGGATTGAAAGCTTTTCATTGCAGATTTTTAAGAAAGAGTATGGGGGTATGTATGTGTTAGAGGAAAGCATTTTTCATTAATGAGCTGAAAAATGAAATATTCTAGCTAAAAACCAAATTCTGTACAAGTTTTGTAAAAACTGCAGGCCTTCTTCCTGTTTTCTTTATTCTCAGGACTTTAGCTGAACTCTTTTTCCCATAATACAGAACTGCCAAGAGTTTAAAGTGCATCCTCTATTGACAAGTTTAGCTACAATTTGTACTGACAAATTATATGTGGTTTTTAAAAAAAATTGTGAAATATGCTGAGAAATTTTTTTCTGATTCAGAAAAAGGTCAATTGAGAACCCACATCTCCATCAGTGGAGAAAGAGCACTGTAAATGGACAAAAGTTGGAAAATTTTTTGCCATTTTTCGCTAGGTATTTTTCAGGAGTTGATGATGTTCAGTGTTTAGTAAAAATTTGAAATTTCATGAACAGCTTTAGTCCTTTTTAGTAGTTGATTTCATAGTTTCTTCTTTCTGTGGAAGACTATAATTTCTGCAGAGCACACTGGCTTCTGATGCTTCTGGTTCTGTTAACCAGAAATTATACAGTAAACTGTAATCCTAATCATTTAGCTCTGATACAGCTAATAAAATCTCTGAGTATGCTTGGGCATTTCCTGCTAACAGGGGAAGATGTATTTCCCTCCAATACCACCTGCAGACCTATTCAGTCACAGTGAAGCTAGATTTCTCACTATGCAGCACCTACTTATTTTTGCTTTGCCTCACAACTTCATCTCAGAAGATACGTTGTATTTCTTTCCACTCATTCGTGGCTAGGATTCGCGAATGAAGATTTGGGATTTCTTTCCACTATTTTTCCAACTAATGGCTGTCATTAAGTGTTTGGTAGTTTCCTTAGGCTCTGTCTGTAATCAGTGAAGAAAGATTGCTCCAGAGAGTTGAATGGGAGCATCCAAACCAGATGCTGCCCAAAACGCTCTGGGTGAACACTTTTCACTTTAGAGTGGAATCTGAGTAGGACGAATACCATGGAGAATTAAATGTTGTTATCAGTCTAATATTAACCAATTTAAATCAAGGTTTTTTTGTTCCACAGTCCCATCTTGAAATTCAGTTTGGAAGTCTGGCCTGATTCTTGCTTTCCTTTTTGTCTCTTGGTTAGCTCTTCTGCTTATTTCAGTATTTCTGCTTCCTTGGAAGATGATTTACACTATTTCTTTAGCTCTTATTCTATGCTAGTAAACAATTTTGAGACCACCTTTGTTACAATAATACGAGACTGACATGGGAAAGCTCCAGTTACAGCTATGTCAGAAAGCAAGCAGAATCATGCCCCTGATTCTAGTCACAGTCTCAGTCAAAATTACTTCTTGGGAATACCACACTAAACCCAATTTTTCTACTGTGCTCTCCTCAGCTACATTTCTTTTGCTTTTTATTTTCCTTATTCACTTTCCATCTCTTCTTACAAGATGTCTCTTCACATCTAAAAAGGTCTCAAGTGTTTTTCAAGTGACCACTACCATGGATTTGGTTATTCATATATGAATCTTCAGATAAAAAGGAAAGAAAAGTAAGTTTCATTTTTGCAAATTATGGATAGTCACTCTTAAACCACTTCTCCAGACTGTTTAAATGTAGTAAAATTAGTAGAACTGTCTATAATATATTTTTAAGTTGCCTATAAAGGAAAACTTTTCCCAATATTATCTTGGAGCTTTTAGTGCCCTCTAGAGTGCTACAGGGTTTTTGTTTTGCTTTTCCCACTAGTTCTAAATAAGTACAAGATAAACAAAATTAATTAATACCCAGGAATCTTAATAATATCCAGGAAGCACAGGGGGTACAGCGGTAATCATGTAGCGTAGTTATTCAAAACCATATGAGTGCTTATGAATTTAAGAGGCGCTTTCCTGTGTATGACTTTTGGATGACAGAGGCCTTGGCACATTTAAGCTCCCACAAGTGCATACAATGCCTAGGAAGCAGTAGTCTCTGCAGGGGGAGCTGACAGGTATCTAATAAACCCGAGTAAATGATTTAGCATATATTTGTTGGCACCCCAGTATCTGGGAGGGAAAATATTGCAACATTCTCAGTACCACAAACACTCTTTAAATTGTTGCAGCCTTCTGTTCACATGATGTCTGAAGGATGAGACCAGTAAGTATTTTAGAATTTTTTGGGTTAGGATCAGAGACTAAGGGGAAGCAAAGATGGACTACTACAGATTAGAACAATATGGGAAGAGAACAGACTTAGTGTGAAAGAAAGATGAAAAAACAGAAAAAATGAAATATCTTTAAAAGGAAGAGTGTTAAAATACTAGGATAGACAAAGAGGAGAAAAATTCTTAATTCCTGTCATGACCACAATCAATCAAATGTATGGGAGATGTTCTTTTTATAGAAACAAATTCAACAATGTTCACAGTCATTTCCCCCTTCAGACTTTTTCTTCCCTGTCCCTGTCCTCATTGCAACTAATTCTAGTATCTATTGCCTGAGGATGAACAGATGAATGGTGAGGAAGTGCCTTTCTTTGGCACTTTACCACCATAAGGGAGAGGGGAGAAGGGAGAGGGGAGAAGGGAGAGGGGAGAAGGGAGAGGGGAGAAGGGAGAGGGGAGA
>NW_016690189.1:4229005-4238048 GCF_001604755.1 Lepidothrix coronata
AAGGGAAGGGAAGGGCAAACTGGCTGACTCATCCCCCTTGTATTTGCAGTAGTCTACTTCACTTTGTCCTGAATACGAAGGGCCAGGGACTAATCTGGAGCAAATTGCTTTACGATCATTAGCTCAGCAGTCATGCAGGACCAATGCTAAATTCATTCTCTAAATAAACTTCTAACTGCATAAAGCCTACATTTCCCAACCAGTGAATGTAGTTTTACACTGTCCCCTTCCTGGAAGCTAGGATTATAACTGTGTAACAGTTATTGTGTAACAATAACTAGACCTCTGTAAACTTGTGTACATGGCATCAGCACCTATTTTTAAGGCATGCAACAGCTCTCCATCCTGTTGCCAAAGTTGTATTAAAGACCCCCTTTGAAGTCATCACTCAGTAGACGGTTGAGGAAAATGTCTCTTGTTTATCTGGGTTCCTTTTTAAGATTTATTTTCAGTGCTTCATTGTTCCTACTTATTTGTGGTATCCAGTTTAATGCACTAAAGCTTCTCCGAGTACCATCTGATCTATTTCATTGCTGGTTTTGCAAGACAGTGTGCCAGAAAAAACATCTGGTTTTAAATGACAGTGAATTAGGCCAACTCTCTGATCTGAGTCCTGGGAGGCTAGAACATAGAGCCGGCAAGCCCTTTCCTTTTATGTACGTAGTGCAAAAGACATCTCTGTTTATTATTTGCTTTAGAAAAGCTATCAAAGTGAAAACAGAAAGTGTAATAAAATAATTAAAAAAAAAAAGAACAAAAAATCAGCAACAAAATATCTAAATGTCACAAAAGCTCTTAATAACCCTGGGGTGACAGGAACCATTTGTGGTATTACCAGGAAATACCATACCATGTACTAAAGCAGCAACACAGTTTCCATGTGGCAGCAATGGTAATAGCACACTGTAATTTGCCTAACCAATGCTGCATTTACATGCTGCTAAAGTAGCAAAATACTTGAGCTCCTACAGAACCTGGAAGGTGCCTATAATGCCAGGCGAATTTTACCCCATAGCATAAAAGCAATTCTTAGATCAAGTACTTAATTATTCAATATATGAAAAGCTTTATGAGCCTGCATTTGCAACTGCACTTTTTGCCTCCCTGTATGGCTGCTTGCAAGAGCTCCACAAAGGGAATTTAACACTCATTTTGCTCTAAATGCTTCAAACAGTTCTCGGGAAATCTTGAAGGAATCAGCACAGTTGGGTAATATTATTCTGGGACCAAAGACTAGTTGGGGTCTTGTCTTTTTTCTTTCCCTTTCTCCCTCCCCTGGTGGAAAACTAGAAAGAGAATGGGTTGGATTTGTGATGGAAATTGAGTTTTGGAGGCTGCAACTATTACTTTTGAGAAGCACTGCATTAAAAAGAATATGACAAGTAGGGCAAGGAAAACTCTTCCAGATTGCAATTTTTGGAAAATATATTTTGGTACTGTGACATTTTGATACTGAGAGATTTTAATGTGAAAATCTAGAATAAGTGTTCTAAAATGGGCTGCAAAAATAAACACAAATAAATAAATACGCTTATAAATACAACAGCCTTTGCTTGAATTTGCCACTGTCACTGGGAAAAGAGAAAAACAAACTTATTTTTTAAAAGGTTAGTTTCCCTATAACTCTGATTTATACAGTCATTTGAGTGTATTATAATGTTTTGAAGAACTTTGTGGTCTTGTGCAGTTGAGTAGATACATTACTTTGAAAGAGATCATGAAGCTTGTAAAAAAACTTCCAGAATATCCACTATCATAAAGGAAATTTTCCATTGGTAAATGTGTACTATAGGGCATAAGTGATTCCCCAACAGGCTGACAAATATAAAAAATGTTCTATTCTTACAAAACAAGAACAAACAAGTCAAAGAACCAAATAACGAGACAAAAAGACCCCACTACTATGAAAACTCCACAACTTTTTAACTATTTGAAAGATATATAGATAACAGTACTTTTTCTTATCACCGACATAACAGACTCGATTTGTGGAAATTAATTGTATTTATTACCAATGAAAATCAGAGTGAGATAATGAGAAGTAAAAAAAAAATCTTAAAAAAACACCTTCCCCTCACCCCTCCCTCCTTCTCAGGCTCTACATCCTCCCCCCAGTGGCTCAGGGAGATGGGGAATGGGGGTTGTGGTCAGTTCATTGCATGTTGTTTCTGTTGCTGCACCGGGAGAGGAGTCCTTCCCTTGCTCCATCATTCGGTCCTTCCCACAGGAGACAGTTCTCCACAAACTTCCCGAGCTCGATTCATTCCCACGGGCTACAGTTCCTCTTAGTCACAAAATTATGCTGGTTTGTTTTTTTTTTTCTCCCACTTCTTTTATGTACATGAAAAGATTGTCCATAGCACAGCACTATCTTTTTAAGAAGATACTTTTAGTTTGAGAATATGTATACAGTCCTTCTGAGCAGCACAGGTGTTGAGAATCTTCTTCCAGCTTTATGTCTTCCACAGATTGGAAGGATAATGGGCTTCATCCTTCTAGTTTTTAAATTTGTGAGTCCAAAGTCTGTGGGAGACAATGACTAGCTCTGCATTGAATGCTGTGGGTTTAGTGACGTCCAACAACGCACTTATGGAGTAACTCCACTAAAGTCAGTATCTAAAACCCATGTGAGATAGATCTGCATATATTTAATATTAATATATTAATATATATTATATTAAAGTTATAATTTTATGCAGGCTATTTTTTGACAAGAAGGTTCATGCAGCCCTTTTAAAGTACTTTGCTTTATACTCTGCCACAGAGAAAATGAGAACAAGTACACATAACAGTCAAGTATTTTGCCAATTCATAGTGGTTAAGATACTAACACCATACCTTGCTGAATAGGATAGAGAGAAACTAGTTTGCCCAAAATCCTGAGTATTCCAGCTTTATTTATACTGTTTTAATTGCGCTATGTAGATTAATTGGTAGTTTGTGCTGTGATGCATTTTGCAACTCTGTGAATAAAATTTTTCATCAAGCCAGACTAATGAACCAGTAAATATTGTTAATGGCTGTTCTGCATTCCCCATTGTGGTGCAATGTAACTGAAACATACTAGTTAATATGAAAAATAAAGATTAAAATCACAGACATGAAATTATTTGGTTGACCCTTTTGCCAAACTATAAATATTTTTCATCCGTCCACAAATTTGAGGTAAAAAGCTTTTCTGATCAGTGTGTGACCCCCATATTTGTTCAGTTTTTGACTTTGACCATTGGACATTTTTCTAGTCTTAATTTCTGTAAAAATTTGGTAAGTCATTGACCAAAGCAGTTAATGAAATACGTAATTTGTAGTCAGAAGCGTGAATTTTCACAGGACGATATGCATGTGAGCACAAAGCCACAATAATACATAAGTGATCTGTTTGATGACTACTATCAATACTCAAATATCAGGTTCTTGATATAAACCATGCAAGAGCATGTCTATTCCATACCTGTTCTCTAAGTTCTGAGAATGGCTGAAGGCAGAATGGGGGTGGCTGGATGTACAGGGAGCCTTGCAATATACTCTCTGATTTGCAGGGCAATATGAGACAGACATTTCCCTTGGGTGTAGTGGTTCTGCATTCCTTCAAACTATTCACATCATCCCAAAGGGTAGAGCAGCCCTCTGAGTCTGAAAGGAACAAAGGAACATTGTTTTCTGATGAAATTAAATATAAAAATAATCTGAGATTCTGAAGACAAAAACTGCTTGCAGCATAATTTGGCTATAATGTATATCTACATGTTTTTGCCACTCTAATCTTGGGCCAAGCAAGCATTCATATTTCAATGTGAAAAACCCCCACATTTGAATAAAAGGTAGTTGTTTCCTAAATTTGTCTGGGCATAGGAACTGCCAAATCAAACAAACTTTTCAGTCCAGATATTTCTACCATCCTCCTGTGGTAAGCTTTGAAAAACACAATATTAATTTCATTGTCTTTTTCATTTGGACTGTATAAATAGAACGATATTTTGGCTATATGTTTTATTTTTACAATGCTACATAATAGTACTTAGTGGGGATGTAAGTCAATCAATACAACAAGAGGTCAGCAATGGAAGACTCAGAGGTCAGGAAACTTGTTTTGTGCTGACTTGCTCTGTTCCCTGTTAACACAGAGGCAAAGACAGAAAAAAGGAAAAGCAAAATTGAAAATGGTATTATGTGGAGGGTCTAAATAATTCTCCTTGTCCTTTGTAAGAGGTAAAATTCAGGTAAACTTTGCTTTTATGATTTTTCAATTATCCTAACAGATAGAGGACACTAGATTTTGTTGCATATTAATTGGCCTAAAATCAAAGCAAGAGATCTCAGTAAGTGACTTTTGACATGTTTTTGGAGAAGGATGAGAACTTGTGGTGGTTAATTTTTTCTGGCTTCCAGGTGCCTACCAAACCATTCTATCACTCTCCCTCCTCAACAGGACCTGGGGACAAGATACAAAAAGAGCTCATGAATTGTGATATGGACAGGGAGATCATTTGCCTACTAACATCATGGGCAAAACAGACTTGACTTACGGAAGATTAATTTACTTTATTGCCAAATTAAGTGTAACAGAGTAGGATCATGGGAAAGAGGAACAAATCTACTTTTTCTCAGACTCAGCTTCACTATGAGCATTTCTACCTCCTCCTCCTCCATCAGTGCAGGGAGATCAGGAATGAAGGCTGCAGTCAGTTCATAAGGATTCATCTCTGCCATTTTTTCCTCTTCTTTTTCCCCTGCTCCATCATAGGTTCCTTCTCATGGGATACAGTTCTTCAGTAACTTCTCCAATGTGGGTCCTTCACATAGGGCACAGTCCTTCAGGAACAGACTGCCCCAGCATGATTTCCCAAGAGGGTCACAGTCCTACCAGAAGCCTGCTCCAGCATGAGCTCTCCCCATGCTGCAAATTCTTTCAGGTTAGATCCACGTGCTCCATCTGGCATGTGGTTCACCACAGGCTGTGGGTGGATATCTGCTACACCATGGACCTTTATGGGCTGCACTAAGGCAACCTACATCACCATGATCTTCACAAATTGCAGGGGAATCTCTGTCTGGCACCTGGAGCACCTCCTGTTCCTCTTCTTCACTGACCTTGGTGTCTGCAGGGTTGTTCCTCTTACATTTTCTCACTTTTCTCACACAGATGCTCGTGTGGCATTTTTTACCCTTTCTTAAATGTCTTACTACAGAAGTGCTTGCAATACATACAAACACACGCAAACACACATACACCTATAAGAACCCGTCCTTTGTAGGGCAAGTTGTATGTGATAGATTCCTTCTGTTTGTTCAGCACAGTGATGTGATGTGGATCTTTTAAACTCAAGACTGTTTCATCACAAATGGATTTTTTAAACTCAAAATTGTGCAGAATTCTCTAAATAAAATCTGCTTCTTCATTTGCACTCTGTAAAGATTAAGCATTATCCAACACATTGATGTATCGACCCAGTCAGAACTCTCGCTGCTATTTGTGTAGTCTCACATTTAAAATCTTCATGTTAGTAGAATCCTGTTCCTTTTTATTGCCACTAATATTTATCCCGAATTAAGCATTTATCCTAAATTAAAGCCAGGTAAAAGAAGCTCATAGAAATTCTGTTACCTTTTAATATGAAAGTGGTGAATGATTGAAAAATATTATTTTCACTAAAAAAAAAGGACTCATAGAATTCTTGTAAGAGTTAATTTTTAAATCATTTATCTATACTAAAGATAACCTTACTGGTCTTTCCTGATACTCTAAGAATACAGAACTGCAAAAACAATGACAATACAAATATGAACAGAAGGGGAAAAAATCAATAATTAAATAAATTTGTTTACATAACTATTAGGCTTTCCTGGAACCTAGCCATCTGGAGACGTCTTCACCATTGCTTATCATTTGTGGGTTTGTACACACAACAGGGTATTCAGGGATTAGGAGATAAATCACCATGTTATTGAATTTGGTAATGCAGAGGAAGAGCAGGGAAGAAGGTGTCTGATGCTCCAGGGGTGAATTTATACTCAACGGATATTCTGTTCAGGAAGGAAGATGTATGTTCCAAATTTACAACCATTTCAGGGAAAAAAAAGCCTAAGGATAGGGGTTGTCAAAAGAATATATGCCATCCCCTGAGGAGGTGTGCAAAACATCTTGAGAGTCAGCTTAATTTGACAACCTTCTAAACTGAAAAGATCACAGGAAAAATATAAAACCAAGTAACATATTACTAGATATATGAGAATATAGTGACTATTGTCCTGTACTATCTGTTAAATATAACAGCTGCTTTGTAATTTTTTAATTTTTTTTTTAAATCAGGGGGTTTTTTTAAACATTTACTTTGGCATTTATCTAATGATAACTGATTTAGGGAGCTATTGGTAAAATTCGATCTTTCACATTCTTTAGACATCAGGAATTCACAACTGGAGTATGGTCACAAAATTGGCATTCTATAGAAGTTATCAGTATTCTTTCTATAAACTCCCGGGTAAGTGTATCTTGAAGTCTGCCTGCAAGGATAAAGAGACATGAAGGGGAAAATACTATTCAATCTTTTTTTTGTTTATTTATTTGAGCATTTTTTTGTTGTTGTTTGCTTGGTTGGTTGGTTTTGTGGGCTTTTTTAATAATTAAAATACAATATAACTACAATGGCTGAACAAAAGCAAAAGTCTGTGGAACCAATATTCCCTCATCCTGTCAAAACCAGTAAAATTGAAGTTATCTCAGCACCACTTACAGAAAGGATCTAATAGTAATGGGATTTATTAATTCAAGAATACAAGCATGTCCTAGGAAAGACAAAATATATAAAACACAAAAGATGTGGAAAAAAATGGCTTCCATCCATGCCTGATTTCTATTTCTCTAAGAATTCACAAAACTTCAGTTACTATAGTCTGAAAGGAAGCTCTGCTGCCATTTTTATCAGACTTGATTCTTAACTGGTGGCAAAATCTCTCATACAGAAATCTGCCCCTTTCTACAGTATTTGCCTTGAAGAAACTCACTGGTGTCTGCACAGTAGATTCTGCAGAGAAAAAAAAAAATTATTGTCTCTCTCCCCCTGTAATTTCACTGTCTTTGGAGATTTTTCTCCATCTCTTCTTCACAAGTGAAGTTGGTGAACTATTCCTCTTTTGTATAGAGTTAGAAGAGATTGAACTACAATTTGTTTCATTTCCAGTCATTTTCATAGGTTATTTCAGAAACCTCTTAGGGCAGAATTCAATATAATTATACTTCTTTATTTGAAAGATTCATATATTATTAAATTAAATTTACATATAAAGTTTATTTTTCAACAAAATTAAATCATTGTTTTCAAATTAGTGAAGGAAACTCTTTTCGTAAGATGAAAAATATTTGTATGAAGCATAATAAAATCCTAAGCTGGATACATCACAATAAAAATTAATTAAGCCAAGAGTAAGCAAGGATTTTAAAAAATCTGCTAATTAGGTTAATATTTGTATTTTTCTTTTGATATCTGAGCTTTAGAGTTTTAAAAATGTGCCTGCCATATGTCTTTTTTCAAAAGAATTCAAAAAGAATTTGAAAGCAGAAATTCCCACGCTATAACATCTCTCCTGATGCTAATGTGCTAATAGAAAACACTAAAAGAATCCTGTTATGAACAATGACATAACATGTTGTATACTTTTTTAGCTGTTTTAAAACTATTTTTAATCAGTAACAATACTTGACACAAAACTGTAAGGGCTTGTTTCACAGTAACACATAACACAGTGGAAATAGAGCTGGAAATTACAGTGTGGTGTCCTACTGAGCGACTGAAGTAGTGAAACTGTCTTGAAAGACTCATAACAGAGACTGATGATCTGAGATAGACTTCTATGCTATGAAGGGAATATGAATAAATACTGTTGCCTGTTGTAGCAAGGCCAGAAAAGTATGATCCAAGATATCTTTGCTAGTCCTATGCTAATAAAATCATTCCAAGTCTCCTACATAAAATGTAATGTCTGACAAAAAGCGTGGGTAAAAGTTGTCTTTTAGGAGGTTTTCACCCTAGTTTCCATGCTAAGATGTTCATAAAGCTCCAAGAAGCTTCTAATTATCTGGATACTACTTTACAGTGGGTCTTTGAAAGTTCATCCATCACTTCTGCCAGATCCTGTTGACTGTGACAGTATTTTCTGTGATCTGGGTAGGCCACCCACTAATCCTATACAGGTCAAAGAACAGGTTTCTGACTAATCTCGACTGCTGGTAATGACTCATCAAATTTAACTGATTTATCTAAATGCAAGTTTTAATATTCCACCTGTATCACCAAATTCCCCATCTCATGTAAATTAGAAAATGTTTGATGACAGAATGTTCATAACTCTACTAGTGGTCTTTGGTATTATCGTATTCATAAATGTAATCACCTGAAGGATAGAATTATAAATAAAACGACAACGTGACTTCAAGAAAGATTGCAAAATGAAAATTTTATGCCAGTTTCTAGTTTGCCTTTTAAGTTTTGCAGGAGGTTGGTGCAAGGGTAGGGAGTTGGCATCCAGGGAACTCACTTTGCTTATCCTGAATGGTAGCTGTATCTTAGAGCATCCTTCTAACTCATAGGCACTTCTGCTGCACTACAGCAAGTATTTGGGAGTAAAAAAAGTATTTCATAAGAGATTAGTCATGGCTATAATTCAGAAGTGTATGGGTTATATGTTTTCAATTACTGGAGGGTTTAGGTATCAAATCATTCTTCTTGGCTTTGCTGAGAAATGTTTTATGATGCTTCTTTGTTTCCAGTTGATAAGCTAGCAGTTCCTTGTGGCTGCAGGAAAGATTCCAATGGCTACTTTGTCTGTATTAAACCATTTGTCACAGAGAGTTAATGGATTAGACTTTTTATGCGCTTGTGTGTAAATTTAATACAGATCATACTGTTTAAGAAATGCACTAAAAGCAGAAGTATTAATGCAAAATAATAAATAATTTTAAAAATAGAGTTGTGTTAGGAAAAAATAGCTACAGTGGTATCAATTGTATCTACTAATTCACTAAAAATATTTCAGATGAATATAG
>NW_016690189.1:4238087-4260799 GCF_001604755.1 Lepidothrix coronata
TATACTAAGAGGACATTTTCTCTCTTTTTTTTTTTTTTTTTAATTGGGTTGGGTTGGGTTTTTACCAAGATTAGCATCAATTCTTCTAAGAAATATCAAGACATGTATGCATGTCTTTTATATAAAAATACTCCTTTGTGGAAATATTCTAATCCATAATTTCACAGCGTGGTTCCAGTTAATCACAGGTGTATGCTTGTAGAGGTTGTACCAAGGACTTATGATAAATTGAAGTTTGATTCCAATGAATCAAATAGAACTTTATTTTAGGTACATCAGTCAATCACATCTGAATAAAAATTAAACTATCATAAGTATAGCCTTTTTAAAATAAAAGTAGGAATCATTAAAAACACTGAATTAAGATTTAAGGGTTGCATTTACCTTATTTCCTCATATAAGAAAATAATAAATATTTAATGAAAAATGGGAAGCAGTCACCAAAACAAACCCAATTAAACTACAGTCAAATGTTTAGCTGATTGAAGATAGTTCAATGAAAAAAATAATGTATCTAAGCCATGGAAAGTTAAAGCATCTTCCCTGTGGAACAGGTAGGGGAAAAAAATTACTTCTTTTTGCATGGCAAAAGCATTCATTGTCTCCCTTGAGTCCTAAAGTAAATCGATGGACCACAGTGACTGGTCATTTTACATAACTATTCTATACTTTAAAAAATGTAAAAAGTTAATTTATTTTATTTCCAAAAGACTTAACAATAGTTGTGCAATAGAGAATGTATAATGAATGAAGAAAATGATGATGTGAGTTCAGCAAGATCTGCAGAAACATACCTACAATATCCTAAGAACCTGACAAATATTGTCAAATGAAAGCATTCCAATTAACCTGAAATTATCTCATCCTTCTCCACATTACCAGGAGAAACACAACAACAGTTATTACAATTAAAAATTAAAAAATACACAATGCACCGTCATACAATAAGACTCCATTTTCAATTCTGTAGTCGTAGTTAACAATGGGGTTGAAGTACTAGTAGCCATGTAGGACTTTCTATCATGAAAAAGAATGTGTGTAACTATCTTTTCTTTCCCTGTCCCAAAGCTACATTGGCAACACTCAAAAACATCTCTAGTAGCTTTTAGAATTTAGTAAAGCAGTTAACAACTTTACTGAAAATTAATACATCATCATACTTGCCTCCAACTATATGTATTATGTGTGGTATACATAGTGCATAAACTATGTACAGCACATATAGTGACTGGAGGCTTAGCAAACACTTTTCTTTGAGGTTGTTTCTCTACAAGGTTACTAAGTTTCTTGCTTTTGCCCCTTCTTCCAATGCAAATGAATCTATAGGAAGAAGCACCAAATTAAGTGCTTCTATAGAGTTAGCATAACCAGATATACAGCCTGTGAGAACATGTACCCCCTGCTCTGCACCAAGTAGATAATAAGCTACCCTAATGAGGCAAGTAAGAATTGGTGGACACATCCTAGTAAAAAGCTATGAGATTTAAGTGGTTTTCTAGAGCCATATCAGAACCTCCTCATAGAGGCAGAAGCACCTCATTACCAAAGATATGCATTCTGCTAAGCGGATATTAATCTTGGCTTCATGTTGATGGGGTTTTTTTACAGAATTAGCCACAAACCTGCTTTTTGTATTTTACTGAATGTCCAGGCTGTGCTCTACCGCATCACCTTGTGATTGCAGAACAGAGACCCTCCCCACAAGCACCAATGGCTGTTGCTGAAACCCATGCAAGAGTTGCATAACAAGCCAGATGTTGAACGTTGTGCAGATTTACACAGCTGTTAGCTTTCCTTCTCCAACAGAGAAACCATTTTTTTCTCTCCTGTTAAGCAGCAACATCATTAAATATTTCCTTTCCTGCTTGTGATTTAGCCATAACAGTATGTGAACAGATGTGTCACCTCTGTCCTGGTCTGTATGGTGAGCTATTAGTATGTTATACAGGTAACTGTCTGAAACCTGTTTAACAGGTGGTAGCACTAGGAATATATGTAGGCAACCCTTGAAGATTTGCTTAAAGTAGATTCAATCAGATTCAGATGGGAAGCTTTGAGGTTCAGATATGAAAAGTCAGCATAACATGGCCATGATTCTAAATTGGAGTATTATATAAAATTTGTATAATACCCTGTAACCAGCAGAGAAAACAGTGACGTGGTATTTAAGCTGAGGCTGTAAATGAAATATTTTGTGTCATGTAACCCCTGATGGGGGAGCTCCATTAAAACACTTATGTACGAATCCAAATTGCTCATTTGAAACATATATTTAAGAAGTACAAATGCATTAACAAACTAAATCAATCTAATACCAAAATGTAATAAGCAGTTTGACTCTTTTCAAGATCAATTATTTTCACAAAGCAGGTTTCCATCTTCTGTATGTTGGCAGAGCGTCAGCATGTAAACAAAACCGAGCACAGAGTGATCTCTGCTTCGTATTTTGAAGCATTTTATTACAGTGAAAGCAGAAGCACTCAACTGAATCAAATTATGATTTGTATTGTTAAGACCCAGTCAGAAAATGACCAAATTCTTTCCCTAAACAAGGCAAGAAAAATAAAAAGTTCTAGAAACTGCAGTTATATTACAGAACTCTCTTCTGACTACTGAATAGCTGTGAGTGCTCTAGTTCAATATTTTGGCTGCATGCTTTATCTCACAGAGAAAGGATATAAGCCAAGTGCTGGAAATTCATCAAACCCTATGCCAAGAGAAGAACATATCATGTGCCATTGAAGAAAAAAAGAGACGGCTAGGCTTTTGGATAATGGTCAATTAATTTTTTCCACAGCAGTTAGTGTAGGAAGGGAAAATGTATTGAACCTATCATAATTGGTAACTTCTGTAAGACACATGCAGCACATATTTCAGACAGGGTTCTGCTAGTCCCCTAGAGAGTTAAAATATTAAGCTTTTTTAACACAAATAAATAGTTATTTTGCAATTTAGCAAAAGCAGAAATGTTTCAATGGGATGTCAGTGTTGCAGTGTTTCGTACATTCTTCCTCACTGTTAAAAGAAAGTGTGACTGACTGTAAAACAAAGGCTGGTATTGACGACTGTCTTGGGTTTTATAAACTGACACAAATTCAGAAAGTATGTAATTGGTGAAAAGGATGAGACAAAGATTATTGGTAATTTTATTTATACATCAGCTGAATGCTAAAATCTGGTTTCCTGACAATATTTAAAGAATGACAATTGCATTGCTGGCCCTTGTTTTTTCTTTATGGCTCTAACTTTTCAGGTTTGGTGATTTTTTTGGTTTTTTTTGGTTTTTTAACAACAGTATCATTTCCAGTATGTGTTACAAAATACTTATGAAGATTTACAAAGATTCTGTGTGACTATGAGCAGTTAGAGGTCATGATTCCCCACACCCTTTTCACAGATACAATAAAACTTCCAACCACAACAAGAAGCAGATGAAAAAACTTTTGATGAATATATTATCTAATGAAAATGAATTTTTCTCTTCATAAACTCCTTTCAAGCTGATTCTGATTAGAAATGTTTATTGTATTCTGTACAGATGCCTGGAATAAATGGCCTAAAGTGATTTCAATTGGGTATTGATTGTTTACTTCAGGCAATAAATATGAAATATTTAAGGTCTCTGACAAATCATTGAAACATCAGGTATTGTTTCTTCTCCCTCACTGGATCACTGTAGCTTTCAAGTGTAATCACTATTCATCTTTGTTCATTTTATATGCACAGGGATAGTACAGTTTCTGAGGATCATTTGAAGTATGAAATCAGTTATATCCAATAGCTGTTGTCAATGCAACTAATGCTTATGGCAACTCATTGGCAGCATTTCACTAATCATTTTGAGGAAGCAAGTACACTTCTTTTTGAGCGTATAAAGAAGAATATGCTGGTTTGGTAGGTTTTTTTGTTTTAACACTGTAAGAGTCTAATCCTTTTGGTTAAAAAGAATAGAAGACTGTAAAGCAGATCTGGTTCTAATCTTATTTTGAATGTTCAAAAATTCTGTCAGAAGACACAGCCCAAACTGAAAATTATAAAAATCTGTGTGTTGTAGCTATGTGAAAAGACAGTCTGAGAGACCAAAGTAAACTCTCATGCTCTTTAGTTAGCATGCAGCCAAAATCAAGTTGTCCAATCAGGTCCCAGAACACTGCATGTCCACACCACACAGTGAGGTGTCAAACTGAAATACTAAGAGCCCAAAAGTAACATAGCGCTATCAGTGCAGTGCTGGTGCAGCTGCACAGGCCTGGTAACATTGTCTCCAGCCCTCCAGTTATCGCATTCAAAACTGTATCTGACCGTGGTGTGACAATATGTTAAACTGTCTGCATGGCTTCTGGTGACAGATCAAAAATAGTGTGACTAAACGATGCAGAGTGCCAGTCCAGATTGCTTCTATTCTGCTGTTTCAGATATGTCCAAGTGTCATGATGAATTAAGTTTTTATCAGCAGCTTCATGCCAGATGTCTGTTCTCCTGGGTGGAACATAAAAAAACCCATAAAAGTTGGCATAAATTTGATATCATGTATTCTGGCTAATTTGACAAAATAAAAGTGTTTGCCCAAGCTCATCTAGACCAAGCTGGTTCTTCATTTCTTCCGCTAGCACACAGGTCTGATGGGGTACACATGACCTAAGGGAGTGTCTGAACAGACGCTTAATGTGTAATAGAGACACAGAGGAAACAATAGCAAACCAAAATCAGAGATCTGCATAACCCTTCCTTCCTTCTTTGGAATCCATTGGATTGCTTACAACTGCCCTCTACTGCTGTTACTCATAGAGAAACCGCGATTGCATTAAGCTGATCAATGACTAACATGACTGATAAGAGAATAATAAACACAAATGTTTATGACAGCCTTTGAATTGCCAGCATCTGGGGGTTTTCTCACTACTATTTATTGTTTTATAATATCTACCTTGAAAACAAGAAAAGATTAAACAATCTCATATTTCATTGCATTTTTTACTCTAATATTTTTGTGTGTATTTATATAAAATAGCATACATCTCATATATATGCTCATATATCTCGCATAACTAAGTGTATGTATATTAAAATTTTTTTTAACCTATTCTTTACAGTTTTGGAGAAAGTTTACAGACATCTTTTCAGTCAACCATGAAAAGTCAATCTAGGAGACGAACCAGAACAAAAATATTTTCTTCTTCTCTCTCATCACTTTAAGTCCTCATTATTTAAAATATCATTGAGCATTTGGTCTTCGCAGCTGTCATAATCCACAGTTTTGCATTTACTCTTATAAAAAGTTTAATCAATTATGAATAGTGAACAAATGATTAAAAATGCATAGTCTTTTTATGAATGATATATAAGAGCTATGTTTGTCAGATAAACTGTTTCTAAAAATATTTTGCTTGGCTCTAAGCAAACAACAGATATTATAAAAAGTAGACTGTAGTTTTGTTTTTTTTCTTTGTTTTACTGAAATAATATTAGAAATATAGTTAAAGAATATTAGAGGTTTTTGGCAAGTATCCCTTAATGTCTTGAGGATTTCATTTCTCATGTGTGGAGTTAGTAGGCTGGAAAGACAAACAGATGTAGTCAGACCAAGGCAGTTACAATCCTTAAAGTAGGGGTTTGCCCTGTTAACTGGTCCAAAAATAAAAATTCAAATAAATAAAAAAGCATTGGGAGTTTCTTGTTTATTGTCTCTCAGTTATTTCCATATTACCTCTGCTCAGTTCTCAGTTTAAACGTAAAAAAACTGTGGTATTTCCTTCTAATTGTTCCATTCTTAAACTCATCCTAGACTCTGAAACTGAAGCTCTGGCTCACACGTCTCCTATAAAGACCCTGAAATCTGACTGTTAGGAATTTGTCTGATGAGGTGCCAGTTGGAACCAAGCCTGGTTCATTCCCTGAGAGCTGCATTGGTTCTGCAGTGCAGCAAAAGGCAAAAGTAACAGCAATATGCTCTAGCAAGAAGGCTGGGCACATCAACAGATGAAGTATCGTGTCTCAGAAGACTGTTGTTTCCTTCATGACTCTGCTGCTCTAGGTTTCTTAGTCACCTTGGACAAATCACTCCACTTGCCCTTGCTGTCATTACTACATCCACAAAAAGAAATAGTCTGTCAAGTACATGATCTAAAAATAGGGCAAAGATGGTATAAGAATTACTTGATGTAAAGGTAGTCAGGAAAGGGATAACCATAGGTAGCCTAGTCTTCTTTTAAATTAAAAAAATATGACTACAAATATTTAAGAATAAAATAAAGCTGAATGTAATTTCTTATAAATTACACACCAACTCTCACTGGGAAAAAAGGAACACCTAAATAGCTAATTATCCTGATATGAAGTCAATGGACATAAATATAAAAATTGAGGACAGGTAATGCATAAAAACATTAACAGTCATCTACAATTTTTAAAGGCATTATTGTAGTAGTTACTAGAGCAAACCAAAATCACTCCCCTGTTGGAGTGAAGAAGGGTGTAGCAGAATGCAAACTGACCTGTCAGGTCAAGAGCATAAGCAGAAACCGCTCTAGGCCTTTTAATTTAGTTTCATAGGACCCTGTTCTAAAAATGAAGATTAGCATATGCGTAAATGCCTGTTATAATGAAACATAAGGAAACTAATATACTAAAAGGCATATCTGAAGATTTAAATGAAAGTTGGTATAGGTTTTAAAAAATAATTAAACTGTACTTGTTGAGTAATTCTGAATTCACAAGGTGACTAATAGCAGATACTTGCTATTAGCATAGCAGTTTAAATAACTGAAACTGTAGTATATTTTCTACTGTCCTATTTTAGCATAAGCAATACAGTTAACAAAAAAATTATACTGAGAAATTAGTACTGTTATGGCAAAACTAAACAGCAGAATAATAGGTATTTTAAACAAAGTACATTCCTTATAATGACTTTCAGCCTTTTATCATTATTTCCAGTAAGTGAGAGGCTCAGAAACAAAGTACACTCTGGGGGCAATCAGGCACAAACATGGCATTTGTTCTTTAGCTAAATAAAATCTCTGGCTGCCTCCTTGTTACCTTTGAGATATAAATCCTCACAAGGCCTCAGTCAGATGCAACAACGTTCCAAGTAGTCAGCCCAGTGGGATGTCTGTTCTGATTATCCCGATTCATCTTCAGTGCAAGTTGCTGATATATGCATGTAATAATAAACCAGTGGGGAGTATTAAAGAGTATCTGGTTTTTATATAATTAGACATTTGCTATAAAGAACTACAGAGTTATATAATCATCCTAGTAGACATAAATGAAGTTTTACTTTGTATGCTACCAAAACATAGATAATTTGTCATCTATTTCATCCATTGTTTTCAATAGATTTATTCCTTTACATTGCTGACTGCACATGAAGATATCAATAATCAAAGCCTATAGATTTTGAATAACTATGACAAGATTTGACCGTATTCAAGCCTGTCTTTCTAGGTAGATGCAATTTATACGGAGAGAATATTGAATTTGCTGGTATTATTTATTCTAGCTGCTTAAACAAAGAAAGCTATAGTAGCAGAAGGCATTTATGTTATATAAAAATCCTATAAATACTCAGTTGCTTCCAGGAAAAAAATTTGTAAGAGTTGGGTCCCTAACCAGTATTGCCACACTGGCATGAATTTCTAGTTCAAATGCAATCATAATCTTAGTCATTAAATTGTTCCATATATACAGTTTTCAGGGGAAAATGAACACCCACCACGTAGATTGTCAATAGTAAGCGTACCAAAACTCCTGAATAATTAAGGGAAATTACTGAAAAAAACCTTTATGGTTAGAAGATATCAGCTCCCCTGCTAAGTAAGTCTCAGAAACTGAAAACCCTAAAGAATAAAAGATGTTTCCCTGAAAAACTGAGATGATTTTCAAGAGAGCTGTTCATCACTATAGATTGTGAGGAATAGGTGACAATTATCATTATTCTCTAAGAGAAAATCCCCTTTTAGGTCCTGTATATCTGCAGAGAGATGATTTAGGACAGCTGCCAGAGTTTTGAATCACAAAAGAAATGTATCCCAATAGGAGAAATTTTATATAGCTACCTCCCATTGATTCCAATATCATGCAACACAAGTTTCCGTATTCAGTAAATATTTTCTCTGTTGTACCCACCATCACAACACTATTAAATTATTTTGATTTAAGCTAATCACCGGCTGGCTCTCCTTTGTGCCAACACCTAAAGGAATGCAAGTATAGGTATGATTTAATGGCATAATAAGTAACCACAGTTAGGTGAGTAATCCTCCCCACTACTAACCTGCAGTGCGCAATGTAAGCAGTGTGTCATCTGCTTTTATTTAGAGGGCAAATTTGTTGATCTCTATTAGTAATGTACACACTAAAACAAATTTTTAAAAATTACCTTTTTACTTTTTTTGGGTCTATATTAGCTTCTTCAGCAGCAGTCTGCCTTAATCTGTTCTTTAGTATCACATCTTAAGAGATTTTTCTCCTGATGTGCTACCATTCAGCTAGAATCTGCCAGAGGGCACTACTGATCTTTTAGGGTAATAACAAAAATCCATATATAATCACTGAGAATATAGTGAGTAATAAAAATAGAATTATTTAAAAATGTGGAACTCCTTTTCCCTACTGCATCCTATGCATTTTCTATTCCATAGTTAAAACATTTGTGTTGCTATGTGTCAGCTGGATCCCTTGGGCTTGGGTACCTGATTGTCTTTTGACTCTTAGGCACCTGCAATCTTACTGCATTCTTTTCCTCCTCAGTGCAAACAGAATAACCACATACATGTCTCGATGATAGAACACTACGAAATCACCACAGGTGATGAGAGAAAGTATATTGGATTTCATGGGAATGACTGAACAACATTGCTCTTTAATTGACTCTAGTAGCTATTTTTCATCGCTCACAGAAGCTCTAAAATCCATGGATATTTTTATGAAATGTACAAATGCTTCAAATTAATATATGCATGCAATATAACAGCTATGATAACACTAATAAGTCTCTTGCAATGGGCTGTGCAGCAAACTCCCTTTGGAAATTGTCAGATACATCACAGAAAATCCACAGGGGAATAGTATATTTTACTAACTTGCGGTGGGTTTTTTAGTTTTTCTTTGTAAATACCATGTCAGACTCCAACTGTAAAAAACTTTCAGTAGCAAAAGGATGAGAAGATAATATGGGAAGAAACTCTGCTTTGCAATATCCTTTAACCTTCACATAAACAAAGATGGAGAACCATAAAATGCCTCATATTTTTTTGGCTTTTGCCCAATCAGACAGAACAGCCCAGAACAGAATAGTGAAAAGACTAAAGACATGGGAATTAATAATTTCCACTTAGTGATTTGCAGTTCAGTTGCCTCAGTGTTGAAAACATATCTGTGTCCCCATGTAAGGAAGTCAAATGGACATATATACCTATTTATCTCTGTGTTGATGGAATTTATTCAATATGAAGCCATAAATACTTGTCTGTGTAAACACTGCAAATATGAGATGTAAGCTCTTCCTGTTCAATGTATTTCCATATTTTCATAATGTAATGCAGATTGCAACTTTGCCAGCTCCATACAGAACTAGAACCTGTCTATTGACATCAGAAGAGTCTTAGAGAAGAGCAAAAGTTTTTTCCCATTGTCCAAAAATACGTGTCCAATTACTCCCATTTCTGAATGTGTGACCAATAAATAAAAAAATATGGCAAACCCTCAGGAAATGTTGTTAATTTATTAACAAATTTGTAGTTTATATTTCTTCCTGTCTTGCCTTAGGCTGGATGTCCTTACTATAAAAACACTGCAGGATATTTTATAAAAGAATCTAAAGATACATTTAATGCTGTAGTGTTGTCTTTTAATTTACCTTTCTTTTAAGATTTCTGGGGAAATCACTTACAAAAGAGAAGAACATACTGTCTGCTATGCCAATTTTAGGGAGAATAAGTTTTCAAAGCAATGGTATTGCATATTTTTAATCTAAGATTGTGAAATAGCACGCCGTTGCAAGATTTCATTTCAAGACATCATTGGTGTTTAGTTCAAGTCAAAGTATGCATAAAAGGTAGGAATTCTTACAGCGAGTAATCCTGGATGAATCACGTAGCTGTGAAACAATATGTGATGAGCATAATTAAATAATTATGATGTTATAGAGGTATCAGTTTTCCTATGTCTTTACATCACTGAGTAAATATAAGGAACAAAGAATTTTTCTCAGCTAAGCAAAATTGATGTATTTATACATTTCCTGGTGGAAAGCATCCACACTTACATGCAAAAGCCTCAAATCATCATGACCTCCAAAAATCTTACCAAGTTCAGGAATATTTTGACAAGAAATTTGAAAATGTACC
This sequence comes from Lepidothrix coronata, assembly GCF_001604755.1. Classification (NCBI taxonomy): domain Eukaryota; kingdom Metazoa; phylum Chordata; class Aves; order Passeriformes; family Pipridae; genus Lepidothrix; species Lepidothrix coronata. Next base: position 4,248,437 of record NW_016690189.1, read on the forward strand.
TACACCCAGTAAAAGTTTATGTCATCATTCATATCTGATTTCTTTTATACTTAAAAAAATGTAAATTTTTTCTTTATTCTGAAATTAAATTAATTAAATTTAAAATTCTGGGCAGAGTTGATTATACTAAATTAAAAAGATATGCATCTTTTTCATCAATGAAACAGAAAACAACTAGTAGAATGGGATATTGATTTTCACATAGGACACTTATTTTATGAAATAACTTTTATTGCAAATAATATCTTTTATACCCATAAAGTAGGGAAGAGGAGCCTCCATAAAGGAAGGGGAGCTAAGGGTGAAAGCAAGGCTTCCCCAGCAAGGGACACAATGCTACTCTAGCAGAATAAACAAAGCAGGTCTGTTCTGGTGATGAAGATCAAGGCTGGCCACAGTCCAGCCAGCCAGGCAAGTCTGTAGAGGGAATGCAGGTCTCAGGCCAAGTCGAGGAGACAATTCAGCAAGGACAGGTCAGGGCCAGGGAAGGGGAAGACAAAGGCAAAGTTGCTACATAGCTGGGGCAGGGACCAATGGCATAAATCATCACCCAGGCCAGGCGATGCTCATTTCATCTCTTCTCAAGGCCTCTTTGTTTTCCAGAGATCTGATCCAAGGTTACTTGCCTGCACCACATCAGAGTAAACTTTGCACAGCGTCAGCTAAATCCCTGAGAGGGCTGTTAGGAGGTTGCAAAGGCTGAGTACAAAGAAAAGTATTTCAGGACATCTAGACCCTGCTGCACTCAGGGCCTGAGAAAGAGCATGGCCTAGAGAGAAAACCCAAGAAATTTGTTTGAGATTTCACTGACATATCCTAGCAACAGTCCAAACCGTCCACTGGAAGCAACCGGTTCAGATGAAGGATATTTATTAAAACCAGAGTGTGACTTCAAGTCCAGGACATATTGAATAATAGCATTTGACTTCTGGGAAAAAAAAGCCCTGCAGATTTCCAGCTAAATATTCCCCATGGGCAGTTTCCACAATGTGCTATTGTTGTAGTGTATGAGAAGTATACTTCTGTCACCTTCCACCATTTCTCTCTATAAATTATGATTCCTGATAGTACTACACCTCCCACCACATAGTTGCTGTGTTTGCTGAACCCCTGAAGACAGCCGCAGACATCTCCAGACATGATGCTTTAGCAGAAATGTTAGTTACCAGTAAAAGCCAGCATACAGAGAAAGGTGGACGTGGACAACTATAGCTCTCATGAGAAACAAGAGTAAAACTCCCTTATCAAGTTGTCTGAGAAGTAGGCTTTTGTTGTTACAGTTTTGAATAAATAAGAGGCATTTTTATTAAACATATCTTTTTTAAACAAGTCTTCATTTCCATCATAAAACTTCTTTCTTCTTCCTCAATTACATAATCATAACATACACATGCTTCACCTAGACAAAAGATCACTTTGCATCAGAAGACGTCTTATAAGCTGATTTATCAAGTAATTCTTAAAATAAATGACAACTCGATTGCTGTCGATTATTATATCTAACATTTTTACCTCTGTTCAAAATATAGCAACAGGGTTAGCATCAGTATATGTGGAGTGCGGCAAATTTATGGCTATTCTTGTGCCAAGGAAGAACATCACAGTAGATTGGCATAATGTGGAGACAGGGAATCTCCACAGTCAGCCTGGTAGGTATCTGTGGGTTCTTTGCTGTCAAGTTTTGCTGTTGCAACAGTACTTCCTGCTTGTGAAAATTTTTCAGAATAGAATGAAGGGAATCATAGAATTATAGAATCAAATCATAGAATCATTAGTGTTGGAAGGGTCCTTAAAGATCACAGAATCACAGAATGATTTAAGTTGGAAAATACCTCTAAGACCATTGAGTCCAACTGTTAAACTAACACTGCCAAGTCCACCATTAAATGATGTCCCATCTAGTTCCTTCCCTCCTCCTGCTGTGGGAAGGGACACCTTCCACTAGACCAGGCTGATCAAGGCCCCATCCAGCCTGTTCTTGGACACCTCCCAAGATGGGGAGTCTACAATTTCTCTGAGCAACATGTTCCAGTGTCTCACCACCTTCACAGGAAAGAATTTCTTAATTATAACTAATCTAAAACTAACCTCTTTCAGTTTACTGCCATTCCCCCAGGTCCAATCTCTATATATTCTTGTAAAGAGCCCTTCTTTCACTTTCTTGTAGGCCCCCTTCAGATACTGGAAGGTGCACTGCGGTGTCCCCAGAGCCTTCTCTTCTCTAGGCTGAATAAATCAAACAATAGTTTGTAAAGCACAGAAGAGTGAGAAAAATATCAGAGCTGTGTTGCATTCTCCAGTGTAACTTATGTGGGTATATAAATGCAACTGGGCTCAGATAATATGCTGGGTGAAAACAAGGTTCTCAACTGTTAACTATTTCCATCTCTTTTCTTTACAGAATTATATTCTAACTGGGTTTGTCCTAGTTTTAACTATGATTTAGTCTTTCATACAGGGGATAATTTCTGAGCATTTAAAATTCCTTGTGACACTACTTCCATCTTCTCTTTTTAGTTGTTTGAATTTTGTGTTGAATATTTTCAGAATTTAGACAATAAAGAGGACTAAAGTAAGCTGTCATCTTGCTTAACAAGACTGACAAGACTCATCAAGATAATTACTGAGTAGTGTAGGCAACATACAGCTTAATTTCTGATTTCTATAAGTCTATCTGACACTAATATTAATTGCTTAGCTGTTGTGAAAATTCAGGGTTAATACAAAAGGAAGAGGAATGTTACATTGGTAGTGCAAATGCACTATTAGGTAAGCTTCATTCAGTTTCAAGATAACTAAACTATCCTTTGGAAGAGGAGATAAACACTGAAGGAATTAAAATATTAGAATTATGTGACTTTCTTTTTTCACATGGGGTCAGAGTCATGACTAACATCACTTATGGCTATTATTAACCAACCCTTCCCTAAAACATTGTTTTAATTTACTTTGCTGAACTTGGACCACTCAAGTTGATAAATCCATGCAGAATGACTCTGCCTCAGGCTGAAATGTCTTTGAAAATGCCACTTAAAACAATTCAGAGGTTTCTGAGGACAAGATCAGAGAAGAAAAATCTTTGTTTTCCCCTTACTGAAAACATCGATGCAATTGTTTGTGAAGATATTGTACAACCTCTCTGTTTCAGAGCATGAGCTGGAATTCCAGCCCTCTTCTAATGAAAATAAACTAACATTTGAATCAATTTTGCATCTCTGAAAACTGAAAATTTTCTCAGATTTTTAAAATAAACAGGTAGACTTTGACTGTTGAATTCCCAAACACAGATTTTACACTTTTTCTAAGGTCCGTTCCAGGTCATAAGATAACAAACAGGTACAAATATAAAATTCTTCCTCTTATTTTCAAATGACTATTATGGCTTCAGAAACAGAAAATATGAGCACTGAATGTAGGTAAAGAGTTGCACTAAGTCACAAAGAAATATGACAAGAGTTTCAAGTTCAGGTTCCACAAGTAAGATAAACTACGGAGTTAACTGTCTTAAGAATCTAAGATTATTGATATTTTTTCTTCTTCAATATCCTTGTTTATTTGCCTATGCTCCTTGTGATACAGTAAAATATCAGTAGCGTGCTATACATACCCGCACTCGAATATATATTAACTTTGTTATTATTGATTGCAAAATACAGAACAATACCTTGCATCTTTATGGTGGTGAGAAAAGTAACAATAGCTGTCTTATCTGTACAAACAAAAAAATGAGATTAAAAGAGATAATAGGAAACAAGAAAGAAAAGTTAATTTGATTCTGTAGCCTTTTCTCTTCAATGTTTCTCTTGGAAATTAAAAGCAGTTTTGATTTTTTGTGCTAGAATATCAGTTGCAAAAGTTTGACCACAGTTCCATTGTTCTTCCAGCTAATAATGCTGCAGAAGACCATAGGAATTAACTGAATTTTGGTCTCTTAGTAAAAATACACCTTCCAATAGCTTGACAATTATGGTTACCAATTGAAAAAGCAGCTGATTCCCTTTGATTTTTACTGTTTAGCCAAACTTTTATTTATATTTAAAAGCACTTGCCTTTTCTACCCATTTACTATTGTAATGCTCTGCTTTTCTCTCTTTTTACTCTAGCGAAACTTTCAGACAGAGGTAATTTTATAAAAAAATTTGGTTTAATTTTTTTCTCTTTACGACCCAGTCAGCACAGGTTTATGAAAGGCATGTCCTGCCAACCAACCTGATCTCAGTCTATGACAAGGTGACCCGCTAAAAGGATGAGGTAAAGGCTGTTGATGCTGTCTACCTTACTCTTCAGTACAGCATTTGACACTGTCTCCCACAGCATTCCTGGAGAAACTGGCTGCTCATGGCTTGGACAGGAGCACTCTTCACTAGTAAAAAACTGACTGGAGAGCTAGGCCCAGAGAGCGGTGGTGGATGGTGCTACATCCAGTTGGCAGCCGGTCACTGGTGGTGTTTCGCAGGGCTCACTGCTGGGACCAAATTTTCTTAATATCTTTATTAATTATTTGGATGAGGGGATCAAGGGCAACCTCAATCATTTTACAGATGACACCAAGCTGGGCAGGACTGTTGATCTGCACAAAAACTATATATAGGGATCTGAACAGGCTGGATGAATGGGCTGAGGCCAATGGTATGAGGCTCAATAAGACAAAGTGTCGGGTCTTTCACTCAGGTCGCAGCAACCCCAGGGAGCTGTACAGGCTGGGGGAAGACCAGCTGGAGAGCTCCCCAGTGGAAAAGGACCTAGGCGTGTTGTTTGACAAATGGCTGAACATTAGCCATCTGTATGCCCAAGGTGGCCAAGAAGACCAATGGCATCCTGGCTTGTATCAGAAATAGTGTGGCCACCAGGACCAGGGAAGTGATCGTCCCTGTGTAGTCGGCGCTGAGGAGGCTGCACCTTTACTCCTGTGTCCAGTTCTGGGCCCCTTCACTACAAGAAATTGAGGTGATAGAGCATGTGCAGAGAAGAACAACAAAGCTGATGAAGGGCCTGGAGCACAAGTCATGAGGATTCCTGTGGGAACTGAGGTTGTTTAGTCTGGGAAAAGAGAGGGAAGACCTTATTGCCTTCTACAACTACCTGAAAGGAGATTTTAGCCAGGTGGGTGTTGACATCTTCTCCCAAGTAACAAGTGATGACATGAGAGGAAATGGCCTCAAGCTGCACCAGGGGAGGTTTAGATTGGATATTAGGGAAAACTAATATCTTGACAACTCATGGGAAGAGCTGTCAAGCACTGGAAGAAACTACCCAGGGAAGTGGTGCAGTCACCATCCCTGGAAGTATTTAGAAGACATGTAGATGTGACACTTAGGGACATGGTCAAGCGATGGACTTGGCAGTTCTGGGTTAAGAGTTGAACTCAATATTCTTAAAGGTCTTTTTCCAAGCTAAATATTTCTATGATTCTATAACTCTATGACATCTTCAAAGACTTCTGTATTTTGCTAACTTGCTACGTGTTAAATTTTTCCTATTCTTTTTCACTTGTAATTGTTCTATAATCAATCATTTTGCTGTTTTAATCTCACTCTATTGTTATTCTACTAGATATAATAATTCTTCTTTAAAATCTTTTCTTGCTGTTTAGTTTTCTGACAGAGCCATGATAGAATCAATACCTAAGGGATATTTGAAATTGCATTAAAAATTGCAATATTACACAGTCCATTTGCCAGAAAACATAGTGATTAATGCCATTTAATTTTCTTCATATTTTCTAGTATTTTCTTTCTTTTGCATTTTTTTTGGAACATAATTCTTGAATATCTTCACAGGTTGCAAAATTCATAGGACATACGATTTTTGTCACAGCAGGGACTATGCCTATTTAGGATTATAAACATATGTCTGAATAATGAGATATTTAGTGGAAAAACTTATTTTGTGCGGTCTAGTTTTCCATATGTCTTACCCAAAGCATTTCAGAGTTTTGATATTAAATGTGGCTTCTGATAAAATGGTCATCCCTTGAACTTTCACCAGAAGGTTTTATAATAATGAGAAGCTAAAGCGGTAGTTATACAGCACTTTTTAATGTATCTTCATTTCCATTGTCCAGTAATGTGAAAGAATATGAGGGCTGTGAGCTGAATGATGTAGCAATCTGAACATAAGGTATATTAGGAAGCACAGAAGCATCTATTCTTTCACATTCGTCTTTAAGTGCCCCTCGCAAGAGCAAAATGGTTCTTGTCATGCATGAGATATAACTTGGCCCTCAAAAGACTGTGTAATGGCTGCACTACCTTTCATGTAATATTTACACAAATGCAAGGTTATGTTAAAAATCACTGTGGGCAAAATTTTGTGGCCCTCTATTTTGCTGAAACAAGTCCTATCTGCCATCTATGCCATTAATATACCATCTATGCCAACAATCTTCATGATATGTACTCAATATATGTCAAGAGAAAAGAAGTTTTATTAAAATAATTTCTGTTATTGCTGATAACAGTGATGAGAAAATAAAAAAAACCTTTTTGTCTTCTAATGCTTTGCCTATGTTAGTGGTAGACTTCAATATAACAGCAGCATAGGATATGCTAGGCAGCACAGCTAATGCCTAGAGGAGTTTCTCATAGTTTCATGCATAGACACATTATTTTATGAATTAAACCATTGGTTTCAAGCTTATAGGTTAAGTAGTATGTGCCTTGATCCACAGTTTTGCAACAATGCATCTGAAATATATGAGATTCAGACTACTGGTGAGAAAGTCAGACAGCTCTTTCAAGTGGATATAATTTAGCGGTAACTTTACTTACCATAAAAATACATCAGGACAGAAGTCGACAGAAGAAAGAGGAATAGACAGCCACTGTTTTTGTTATCTGTACTACCTGGGAGGAGCCACTGAAGCAAAGGCAGTAGGATGACAGTCAAGGGCTCTTTTGGAGTTTCACCAAAATGCCACTTCACAGAACTATGTATCTGTCACTCAATCCATTCTTTATATAAATTCATTATTTTCATTCCATTATTAAATTTAAACAGTATTTATTCACTATATATAAATTAAATTCTTATTATAGTTACATCAGGCATAAGAACAAATAAGATCAAATTTAGAGATTTACAGTGTAAAACTTTCAGGGCACAATTCATCTGATGAACTTTAGATGTCAAGTTTTGGAAAGATCCAGACAACTCAAAGTGCCTTTATCACTTCACTGACTCTAGAACAAGTCTTGAGTATTTGACCTTGAAATTAAATTTACAGACAAGCACTGGGATTTATCTGGTTTATTGTGGGTTTCTGACATGAATATTGAAACATCTGAAATTGCCCTCTGAAGTATTTTTTAGTCTATGAAGATGTTGTCATTGTACTCAACTGAATCTACTGTGCAATCTTTTGCAAGTAGATGCCTACATTTAATCAAATGTAGCCTTAAACTAAAATGTAGACATCTAAAACTAGGTGAGATAAATCCCATCAGGGGCTCACATCCTTTTCTAAACATATAGAACGTTACATCAGGACATGGGGTAATCAGTCTTCTTATATCTGAAAGATGTGTAGGAAATATTTCCTCATTTCAATGACTAGCAGTTTTCCTCTGGAAGGGAACAGATGTCCAGTTAACATGAAAATCCTGTCAAAACTTTTCAAAATTACACGAGAATTTAATTTGGCCTTTGACTAATTAGCATTTAATAGTTTGAATTCACTAAAATTCTTCCCTGAGAAAAGTTTTCATGTCCTGCAAAGGAGTGAAAGACTGGATAATAGATTTTTTTCTTCCCTGGTTAAAACAAAAATATTTTCTCAGGACTGTAACGAAAAGGTGAGATCATTTGATAAATACTTTTCTACTAAATTACGTCGATGAAAAGTTTTATAAACTAGTTTAACAACTTTTAACAGTAGAAGTAAATGTCATTTAAAGGAAGCTAGAGCATACCATCAGCTAAGATTTTTAAATGCACTTTATTCCAGTGAGGGCCATTAGCAAGTTGAAAGCAATAGAAGATTTCTTATGAGACAGACTTTTTTTCTTTTACATTGTGAGCTACATTAAAATTTTTTTCACTTTGAACTGGCTGATAATTTTAATCAGAGATTATTATTTATTCAAAGTCTGTTTTTTTTTTTTTTTCTGTTGGAACATATCTTTTTCAGTGAATGTTCATGGAAAATAAGAGATTCATTATGAACAGACCTAGTGAAATTTGTATTCTTAAAGACAACTTCATTTTTGTTTTTTAACCAAAGAAATATATAGCATTTAACTCTGGCTCTCGTATCATACACGAATGGTCAAATCATTTATCTGCTTGCTTGTGCTGTTATTTTATATTTCCCATTGAAAATTCATTCTTCATTATTGATTAGATCAGTGAAAGTGATATTATCAGATGGTCAGGGCATTCACAGTAGACATGTCAAGATCCACTGCAAATTTATTGTAAACAACCAGGATGAACCTAGTTACAAGACTGAACCTTATAAGTTTGAATTACCCATCTTCAAAATAAAAAAATCTTCTGTATCCCTTACAATATCAGTGACTAGACTATTTGTTCTTGTGTATAGTTTGTTTTTTTTTTTTAATTCCAGCAAGTTTTGTAAGGAGGGAAAGCCCCTTCCCAGCTGATTCTGGTCAAAACTTTAATGTTTTAATTTGGAATGAGATCTACATAAAACCACAAGAGAGTTAACTTCAGCATGTAAGACCCCTTAACTATATTCTTCTGACTTATAAAAATACATAGAAAATGAAGTACTCTTACAATTTTACTGCTTTTTTTTTTTTTTTAGTTTCTAAACCTCACGGTATTATCACTTGCAAATACAGTGAGGATGCTCCCATGAGAAAGATCACAAATTTCTTGCAGGAATCCAAAACCCTTGCAGCAAAGATGATTTTTGCATTGAAATTAACTCATGGAAAATTGCATGGGTTTGCACGTTTTGAACAGAAACATAAATGTCTTACAGAAAAAGAAAATCCCAATTACCCAAAGTAACTCTGGAGCATGTCCATTTATACCTCACTCCATTTACATATTTCAACGGGAAAGTTAACAAACAGCTACTCTACAGAGAGAACAGGTCTGTTCTCATAGAAATACAATAAAGAGACCACTAGCAATAACAGGAAATATGTTGACCTAAACTTTCACTATTTTCAGACTTGGAAATGCAACATCACATTGCTTGCATGCAACAATGGCCCAGCCCAGTCTTGTGGATGGAAATGCAAAATCACATTTTTCTGAGACAGAATTTTCCTGGAGGATAGAAAGTAGGAAACTAATATACATTACTGGCCTTTGATAACCAGCCTGAAGGAGGCATGAGTCTAGTGCTAATGCCAGAGTTTACAGTTTGAGAAATGTAACCTTTCTTCACAAGTAGAAAGCAGATAAGCTTAGCTGCTTTTTTAATTTGTCATATTACCATCACTGTGCCTTTATATTCCCTATACATAGTTAAGGTGCAATGTGTGTTTGTTTTCTCTCATGAATTTAAGAGCAGCAGTGTGTCTTATCTTTATGCAGCTCGCGTAAGGTACAGGGAAACTCATCATGTCTTCGCTTTTCCCCCTCTTCCAAAAGTGTAAGAGCCATGAAACAAATAAATAGAGCTTGTCTCTTACCCCACAACACTTAAATATTTTGCCAGTATAATTATGCTGTCATTATAGTCAACTATATTGATTGCAATGCTTTGGCAAGCACAAGAAATTATACTGGCCAAAGCATAAAATGATGTGACAATTGTGTCTGTTTCATATTTTCCCAGGAAAAGAGGCTGATAAAGATGCATGCCCTTTCTTATACTGATATAGCAGAACAAGCTTCTAGGTTAGCTTTATATAAGGCACAGTGAGGAAAGAGCTTCTTTTCAAAGGAAAAAGGCAATGTTTCAGAGCAGACACTATTCCTTTCAGTGAGTTAGATTTTAGGGTCAATAATGTGATACAATCTGAATCTTCATGAGGCAGCTGTAGATCAAGCAGGATATTTGCTTAGGAAGATGCTCATGTACTGTTGAGAAAGTACCACTACTCAGTCATGGAAGAAAGGAAACAAGAAAGAGAGGGAGTGAGGATTGGAGAAAGAGAGAGGATTTATCACCAACATAATTTTTATTTGTAGTAAGACACATTTTTTCATATATCTCAGAGAACCCAAGGTACTGTGGACTATTTTTGAGAAAAAAAGGCTCTCCTCCTTTTGTTTTTCAAGAAAAGATATTTTTAGCGTCCTACTATTCATCTTAACCTTTAGAGCTGCTTACACTCCCTTAGTGACCCCATTTAACCAGCTTTCTGACTCGTGTCCTCCTGATACCAATGCAAAAAGCAGTTGGTGGGTTCATTTGCACAGTAATAAATGCTGTCTCCCAGCCTGCTGGGAGAAAAGAAACTGATTGAAAGAGATTACCTCCCAACAGTGCTTGTTAACTCTGACTGACATATCAATATGAGACACACTTTTATTTTCAACCCTGTCCACCCTCAATTCCAGACAGAAAAACATTTTAAAGGCACTGAAAATTACTAATATAAATCCTTTCGGTAAAAATTGCTATGAGTCTTCCTGTGTCTCAGCATTATAACTTTCCCCTCATTTATCTCACCTTTTTTGCTAGAAATCAGTACTTAATGGAGAAGTATATCCTATTGTTCCCAAGCTTGTACCATCTTAAGGGATGTTTTAACTGCCCTTTTAAAAAGAGCAAAACTAGGATTTGATTTTGTTAGTTTTCTTTTAACGCACAAAGTTCAGGATCCCTCCAACTATTGATCAGTCAACAAATTCAATACGTGAGATGGGATGTTTACCCAATTCACTTTAGTATTGATTGACAGATGACATGGATAAATAAGTCAAACAGAACAAAGGTGCAGGCAACTACTCAATCCGAAGTCTGTGTAATACGATGACAGTATTTTTTGAGAAATTTACTTAACACCTTCACTGACATAGCCTTACAAGGAATAAAACAAATCTTTCAAATAGCCCGGCTTGTTTACCAGCTGGCAACTATCCACTGTATTTTGGAAGTAGGATTAGTGATCTTGGTGACAAATCTGTATTATGTAAATTAGCATCCCCACAGCCAGAAAGAAGTCTGCACTTTTAGCTGAAGTTTATTGACAATTTCAGCTTAAAGGCTAAAGCTGAGAAGGCTGCTCTTCTGTGACATATTTCTGCAAAATGAGCTCTTTTCTCATTACCAATTTCTGATCCTTGAAACCTATTAACTAAAAGCAGCGGGGAGAAAAAAAGTGCCTTGAGTGCCTTGTAAAATGTTAAAGGTGTAGTCATGAGAATCAGAGTTAACATTTAAAACAGTCAGAATACATGTGCAGGAGGAGCTGGGGAATTCCCACATCGCTCATCTTGCACTTACGGTACAAATGGTAAGATCCAAATTTCTCACTCATTTGCCACCTAATTCAAGAGAAACCCCAAGTACTTCAGGTTTTTACCTTCTATTTTGAAAGCCAGCCTTCCCAGAATGGATGGCACTCTCAGAGCAATTACTGGTTTCCATAACTCCTCTGAAGGAGAAAAAGCTACTGGTCCCACTCTGGTGCTTGGTTTTACCCAGCAGTACAGTGCATAGCAAATGCTTACCCCAGACTACAGAAATGTGAGCATGTGTTTCCCAGGAGGTTTCCCTCAGCTCTGTGATAGAGGCTGTGCAGGGCAGAAAACAGAGCAAGGTATGAGTCATGCACTGGAACTGTTCCTTTCTGCTTAGAATAACTGGAGATCTGGTAGGTCTTTCCTTGGAACATTCACCTACTTCACTGTAAGCCCTGGTTCCTGTTCAGGGTAATGTTTATGTGACTTTTCCAACCACCATTTAGTGGAAAATCCACAGTCCTTGAGTCATGGCTGGAAAGCTCCCCAATAGCTGGAAGGCCAATCCCCAAACACTAATACATGAACTCTTGCTTCTTTTTTGTCTCTTCTCTCTGGTCTAGTGAAGCATATATCTTTGAAACATAGTGAAAGAGAATCAACAAAAAGAGAAGTGGTCTCCTCCTATCCACAGTCTAGTGGCCACATGACTGTCCCAGGGAGTGGTAGTTTGAGTCCCTTCTGGCAGAAAAGGCATTGAGCTCAAGTATGTCAGCGAGAAAGTGTTCAACCCAGTATTAAAAAAAGCTGCATTAAAGAAAACAATAGAGTTTCTTTTTGTAACTATACTTGGGGAAGGGGATTAATTAAAAAAAAATATTTGCTTTGATTCGGGTGACAATTAGCAGAATTTGAATTGTTGTTATAGAATGGAAGAAGGTGAATAGATTATCACAATATAGTAACTTCAGAGGGCCTCTGGTGGTCTAGTGGTTAGGGTGCAGGACTCTCACTGCTGCGACCCGGGTTCGATTC
>NW_016690189.1:4265025-4276912 GCF_001604755.1 Lepidothrix coronata
TTCTTTCTTTCTTTCTTTCTTTCTTTCTTTCTTTCTTTCTCTTTCTTTCTTTCTTTCTTTCTTTCTTTCTTTCTTTCTTTCTTTCTTTCTTTCTTTCTTTCTTTCTTTTTCTTTCTTTCTTTCTTTCTTTCTTTCTTTCTTTCTTTCTTTCTTTCTTTCTTTCTTTCTTTCTTTCTTTCTCTTTCTTTCTTTCTTTCTTTCTTTCTTTCTTTCTTTCTTTCTCTTTCTTTCTTTCTTTCTTTCTTTCTTTCTTTCTTTCTTTCTTTCTTTCTTTCTTTCTTTCTTTCTTTCTTTTTTGCCTTTCGGTCATGTACCAAAGGCAGAGCAGGAGAATGTTTTCAATAGTCTCAAATTTAGATAAATTTATCTGGAAACCATATAACATTAGAAAAAGACTGACTTGACTGACATTTGAAATGAAGATAGTTAAATACATCCCAATAAGTAGCGGATAAATTTTTAACCTTTTTTTCCTTAACCCCCTTGGCAAAAATCTGATATGTTTCGCTTAAGCAAAAATTCATGAACTTGAATGTCTGCCTTTCCCAGTATGTCCAATGCAAATGAGGTGAGAAGAGAAGCTGAGGGAATTCCCTGGTGTGATATATCTTTTATGAAGGTATTGAATTTTTTCCTTGCATTTAAAAACTGTTTTGCTTAGCTTGAATAACTTCTTGGGGGAAGGAAGAGAGAAGTGGAATGGGATACACTGTACACTAATACAGTGATCCCTTTAGATGAAGAAAAATCAGTACCACATAGACCATTTTTTTTATTATTTGCACTGTAGTAGAGCTCAGAGGCCCATTTTTGTAATGAAAAAAAAAGACAACCAAGATTGTTTCCAAAAGCAAGTGAAGACTTTTCCAATTGTTACTGGCAAAAGTCAACCTCTGTGTTTCCAGAATAATAAAATTCAAAGTTACTTCAGTGCATATTATCTAGATCCAAGAGGTCAGTAAGATTCAGGTTACTGGGAAAAGCCCTCTTTTGGCTTTCAACTAAATAGTTTCATAGTATTTAAATTCCCATTGATGTTGCCTTTAGCTTAATACCTTTTTCTGATTTTTGCTACTTGTATTTGTGACAGTAGATAGAAAGATATAAAGTGTAATTTGAACAAGCACTTGGCAATGGGCTTTTCTCTTACTTGAGTTCTTGCAGAAACTCAATATCATTAGAAAGTACCTCAGTGAAAATATTTCAAAATTAAATTATCCTATTGCAGTTTATATCCATTTGTCACTAGAATTGCTCCGTATGCAGTGCCTTAATCCCACTGAAAATTATACCAGACTCTTTTCTGACCGAAACATAAATACCCTATTTAAAAGGGTATTTCTCAAAGCAGACCATAAATTACTTCATAGGGCATTACAAGAAACTGGACAAATTCATCCAGGATTGATTATTCTGTGTGTTCTTTGGTGTTACAACATTAGAAGGAAAAACTTTTTGGATGCAGATAGATTAAACCTGGCATACGTGAGAAAAGTCATCATGGGATTCTTCTAGTCGCAGCATGGCTTTCCACTGACTCTGCCTCAGTCAAAGTCTGGCTGAATTGGTTTCTCTTTTCAGTCTTGAACTTGAGACTGACAGCCCCTCATTTGAGTTAGAGGTGGTTTTTCATACGAAAATTCAACTCCCAGTATTCTTAATTTGTAGGAAGTTTCTTCTGCACACAATTGTTTTTCAGAAATTATTACTCCCCAGACCAAGGAAATAAAGAAATTCACATTCATCATATATATCCCCCTAAGCTCACCTAATATTTATCTAAGGCATTTCTCCATAAAATACGTTAAATCAACAGTATTATGCTTCTGAATTTCTGCCTTTTAGACTTGATCTCGTAGCTAATTTCCCCTACTGATGAGGAGGGAAAGTGCTTCAAATATTAGTTTTAAAGACCAAGTGAACTTTTAAAGGTATGCCAAGCACTGTCCTATTTCTTTGGCAGCTTACACCACTTCTTTGTACTGTACATAGGGTTTAATTGCTCGGTAGTTCATGGCATGTTAATAGAGTATCAATCTGATTACAGAACCCTTTGAACTATCATTGGTAAACAGATTGGAATGTCTCCACATTTTTGCTTAGAAAGTAAATTAAATTGCAATTATAAATGTACACTGTAATATCTTGCAAATCTTTTAGTTATAATACAGTCGTTTCTGCTACTTGCTGGTTTATTAGCTTTTCACAGGCATCACAGAAGACACATAATTTGAACTATTAGTTTTAGAGATTGCCGCATCACCACTTGATTTCCATAGGAAAGATAGAGCCATTAAAGAGCTCCTGTGCTCATACATTCTAAGGCTAATACAGAACTTCCTAGTCAACTCCCTTAGTACCTGTACCACAAAGTTATCATCCAGGTGCTTTAGGAATCTTCTGGATGTGTTTGCCCAGATATGTGGTGTTCCCAGTTATCATCTGACAAGTTGAAGTCCCCCATAAGGACAAGGGCAGCTCTCAACCATGCTTTTTCCACCTGCCTAGTTGATCTATAATAGACCCCCACAATGACATGTGGATTATTTGTTTGTCCCTTAATCCTTACCCAGAGGCTCTCAACCATGCTTTTTCCAACTGCAAGCTCCTAATATTCCAGACCCTCTATTACATTTAATGCCAGAGGAGGTTGTGTTGCAGAGGGTAGGTTGTATTCTCTAGGTGGTCCCTCTATCCCAGAGGGAACCTTTATTCATTTCATCTGTTGACTGTCTTTCTAGTTCCATATCTTATAAAAGGTACCAGTCTTATTTTTTACCTTCAAGTTTTCAGGAGGAGGAGGACACTTACTCCTAGTATGGGCAATGACCAGCCTCCAAGGCTTCATGTTCAACAGTTTTGACTAACTACTTGACAGGTTTCCAAGTCCACCCGTATCCCTTTTTCAATGGATGTTTGAGACTCCTGAGACTTTAGGATCTCTGAGAATAACCTGTCAATCTCTCACTCATTCTCAGAGATACTGTGCAGCCTATTCACTTCCTCATGTAGTTCCTTCATTTGCTGACATAACTCATCAACAACAGCATACCTTCTGCAAAAGGAATGATTGTCGGTCCCATTGCTGTAGAGGATCCTGTGATTCTGAGAAGCATGAAGAGTCTACATATTACTCATGAAGACAGTGGAAGACTTCTCCTGTTTGTCTTGGATGTGGCACAGACCATGTTCATCTTAGACTTACTGTTTATAAGAAATAGACATCAAAAGGGGATTGCAGAAGGACTCCAGGCCTAATCCTGCATTAAAGCTGTTCAGAATGGTTCCTCTGCCACAAGACTACAGCTGGATACAAGGGCTAATGGGTGTTCTAGTGCAATAGTCTTATGTATCGTCAAAGTTCCCTGCTCCTGAATCTTAAAGTGTAACTTAAGATGATAACTCTTCACTGATTTCAATATTTTCCAAGAGCAAATACCCTTACAAATTTCAGCAAACTCAAAGCTTCTAAAGCATCTGAAATAGGAGCTTCAAATTGCTACCCTTGAAAAGAAGGAAAATTTAGGTATTTGAAATTAGTTCAGTTGGTTAAGAACACCAAGGTCATGGATTTAATCCCGTGTATGGGTCATTCACTTAAGAGCTGGACTTGATGGTCTTTGTGGGTCCCCTCCAATTCAGAATACTCTGTGATTCTGTGATTCTGCAACATGCACCATTTACTAAGCCTTATTTAATCAGAATTGGGGGAAAAAAAAAGGAAAAAAAAAGAAGAAGCTGTGGGGAGAAACTGATTTTAAACCTTACTGTCAGCACAGCTTGTTTATAAGCCATTAGCAAGAAATTGCATCATGAAGAACATAGCTGATTCCGTTAACAATTACCCTCACAAACTTATCAACTTTCTGTCCTCATAACATGAATGTCTGAGCTCATTAAATGGACTCTCAATTAGCAATTACTCATTCTGCCAGTTGATAGTGTTAAATTATGGCAAGAGAGATTGAATAATTAGCTCATTTTAAAGGACAAATGGAGAATGAATTCTTAGTCTTTATACATGTATTATTTATAACAAAGAAGAGACAGAAAAGAAACTGAACCAAGTGAATTCCTGAGATAACACAGTTTCTCATACAGGACCACAGCAACAAATGGCACCGGAAAATTTTCCAGAGAGGAGGAAGAAAGAGGTTTATTTAGATGTGCAGGCCTTGAAGTTTTACAAGTGGATTCAGTTCTTAAATCCATGTGCTAGCAACTTAATTCCTTAGATTCAGTGGGATTTTGCAACTGAATTTAGAGTTCCTTGGATCATACTCCCATTGTGTATTTTTTCTCTGGCTTTTCCATAGTTTCAAAGGGGCTTGCTCTTGATATTTCTGGCATCTAAGTTTCTACTAACTCAATCAGCCTTTTTATCAGTCAGGCTTGAAATGCTTGGTCATAAATGTTGTTTATTTTATCCATCAAATCTTGACATTTGGAGGACAAAGGAGGACTTCATTCCTCCTTTTCTTTGGCATTAGTAATAAGTTTTCTGTTGAAGATTCACTTGAACCTTACCTCATTTTCTAAGTAAGGAAGAAGATCCAAAAATAATCAATCATTCAGTAAATGTCAGACATATGTAGTGTGTATACTGCTTTAGGTGTGTGTTATTTGAACCCTGTCTTTTGATTTTGTGACTGACAATATCACTTTCAGGGTAAGTAAATTTATTTCTTGCAGTTCCTAAGATTGATTGGTACCCAGAAAAGCAAGTTCATTGATCTTTTCCATTGCTTTCCTTGATGAAAATAAGAATGAAAACAGATGATAAGTCTTCGAATTTCTGAGGGAAAAATCCAACTATTTGCATGCTGCCAATTCAAAATAAATATTCAATGATGCGACAGAGATGTTTAAGAATTTTCCAGTCCTCAATATCAGGAAAATTGAGAATTTCAACAATGTACTTTTTCCCCGTTAAAATTCAGAGAGGGAAAAAAAAAAAAAAAGAGGGCGAGAGAGAAAAATGCAAGGGTTCCAAAATATTCTGTGGAAAAGATGCTTTACAATATTTATTCTGATCCAGCGAAATCAGGTAGTACAATACATGATTGAATCAGATGATTTTCTACTGCTGAAAATAAAATTAACAATGCATAGCATTACTATACAAAAAATATTCTGGGGATAGCTTTCAGCCCGGTGAAAGCTGTAACCTCCATATGTTAGTATTGACTCTATGAACTGTGGCATCATCTTAACATACAGTGAAACTCTCTTCCATTATGTTTTCCTGAAAGAGAAAAATATTCTGATTAACAAACTGCTGTTCCATTTGCTCCATATTTGAAATCTAAATGCAAAAGTAAATTTTATGGTAGAATAAAATAAGGGTACGTATGATAGTTATTAAAGAGTTCTATCGTTGTTTTTACACAAAGCTGACTTTTAAAAGAGATAAAGATAAAATCTGAGTCTTAATTTAACCATTTCTAAGGTGTTCCAGAGTCAGCCCTTTCATATTGTTGTTCTCGTTGTTCTTAATATCCTTTAGCTCCCCATTAGGTGGTGTCTTCTGTCCTTAATTTTGTTTTTTCACTTCCATCTTGCAACATATTTACATATTTGGATATTCTCCATTTGGATCCTATAGGCTGTCAGTTAGCAGCCAAGTGTTGATATTTCCGGATATGGCAGAGAATATTGGATGAATGATTTCAGAAGCTTTTTTTAAAAAATATTCTTGAGTGCACCCTCCTGAGACAGGCAGCTGAAGATGGCCCTGATGACCTAGAGGATGACATTGATGACTAGATGACCTTTATAGGTGCCTTCCAATCCCAACTATTCTATTATTCCATGATCTTACATGCAAAGAAAAATTCTGCTGTTCCAGGTTTGCCTGTAGTCATATGATAATCAAATCCGTTAATTACCTTGTTTTTTCTATAATTTAGCACTTCAAAATTCTTTTCTTCTTGAGTCTCTCATTGACTAGCATTTGATCTCAATCTCTTTATTATGGCTTCCCTTTTAGGAGCAAGCTAAAGATTTCTTCTCTGGATATTCCTGAATTTCGGAATCTTTTCATGAATGTTCTCTTTCACACATAGATTCTTCATAGGAAGATTCAAAAACAATCACTGTCCCTACATTTTTCTTGTTATGAGAAATTCTAGAATGCCTTTGTACAATTTTACTTCTCTAGATTTTACTATTTAGGGTAGCAGCTCTTGATATTCTAGTCATTCTTTAAAGAGTTCAACCATTTTTTATATTTATCCTGAGTAAAAAGCAGTTGTATCCACCAACTTCATTGCAGTTAAGCCGAATCATGATGATTGCAAAACCAATTACAGAACAAAAAATAATTTTGTTTTATTCATTTATTCATTTTATTCCTTTTTGGTTTATTCATTTAAAGTTATACAGCAGTCAGAGAGAAGAGTCAGAGTGTTGCAGGAATGTTTGTGCCTGGCTATTTACTTTGCTTTCATGACTTGACCTGGGATTTCTCTTGCCCCTGTAGACCTGCCTGCCCAGAGGGACTGTGGTAGCTGATCATGGTCATCTTCACCAGACCTGATCTGCTTTTTGCATATGGGTACTGGGGACTGTGTCCTCTGTCAGTGTGGACACTGTTTGGCCTGCCTTGCTGTTATCTTTGGCTCCTGGCTTGCTTTTCTTTGCAAAGCAGACACCCGTTGACTTGAACACAAGGGTTAAAGCACAAATACAAATACACGCACACACATATATATTTTGCATTTGTACAGACTTCTAAATTCTTTGATTCTACTTCTCTGAAACATATCTTAATTGTACTTATTGGGTCCCAAGAAGTCTTTAAAAGAAATGTAGGGAGAGCTTTCCTGCAGTAATATAGCACCTCAGTGTATTATGTTCTTGCACTCTGATATAAATTAATATACTGGGTAACTTGCCACTTGGCCAGCAATTTAGATACTTAAGCATAGTTAAGACAGGTAAAGTAGTTGATAACAGAGGTCAAATAACAGAGATGACAGTTTTAGGCTCATTCTAGTCTTTAGGCCTCTATGTTTTATATGGGTTCAGGCTGAGAAGAAAGTCAACTAAGAGTGATTCAATGTCATTCTGTACCCACTTTAGGAGTCAGCATATTACCTCTATCATGCATAAATATTACTGTACAAAAAAAATATTTTAACTTTTAGACTGAATTTCATAGATCTTCTCAATGTAATATGGGAAGCCTTATGAAACTGTTAATAAAAAAGAAGCAGCACATCAGAGAAGTCTCTTGCACAAACTGTACGTTATGATAAATAAGGAGAAGAGTAGTTTACAAGTCACAAACCTGCTGAGGAAAAATTCTAAATAAATCCAAGTGTAATTGAAGATATAATAATAGTGTTCATGATGTACATATTCATTTAAGTCTCCACTTGCCAAGTTTCTAAATAGATAAGAGTAATCTAGCTATATTACGAAAATAAATACCTTTGCCAGAGAGTATTCTGGCAAATACAGGCATTTTTTAGGATACCTCAGTATGATACCTCTGTGATAGATCCAGATCTCCACTGAAGTCCCAGACTTGCCTTCATTGTGTGTTAGCGAAATAGAAGCTTTTACTCATGAGAATTTTGCCAGGCTGTGGGAGACAGCAGGAAGAATAATTATGCCTCTGCTATTTCTTAATGCAGGCACACATAATCAAAGGCACATCTATTTACAGTGTTTACAGGGCAAATAGTCCCACTTGGATAATTTTCTTCTACCATGGTTTCACACAGTCAACAACTGGCAACTGAGGCTCAGACATGACACTTGGATATTGCTTTATATGGACATATAAATTTGATCTGCCCTTATAATTGAGTCTTCAGGAATCTCACGTCTGCCTGTGGATCTTACCTGGCTTTAGTACTATACAATGGAGAAGTCACATGGCTGCTTTCATACCACCTGCTTGTGATAAAGCTAGCAATTCTCTGGTCAGATTGTTTTTCCTTATGAGTGAAGACATTTATCATGTCTTTCAAAGACAAAATGCATCTGTAATGTAGTGACAGGTCATGAACCTGTCTGGTCATTTTCTCTATGGTCACATCCAAAGGAGCTGACATAGTAGTTTTTATCTTGGTGTGGCTAACACTTGACCAATAAGTTTAAGTCTATCTTTCACGCTAACAGAAGTCATCTCTTTCAAGTCAGCGTTCAAAGCTTCTAGATGACTGAAAACCCAGTCTTATGGTGCTTAACAGATATTATATGAAGCAACAAAAAATCTGGTATAGTTGCTAGGAAATCCATCTGCAAAGAGGTGAAAAAATGTTGTAAAGGTTTACTGAAGTAGACCATTGTTTTGGGACATCTGGGAGGTTATATCTGAATCAGGAAAATGCAAATGAGCGCTTCATTTTTCTCTGTCACTATGGAGTCTAACAAGCTGAACTTCACACAACTTGTACAGAAAGCTTTTCAAAACATCACCTTACATCTGACAGTGATACAAAACTGTATTCCAAATTAGTTCAAGATGTTTTTTAATAAACCAGAATCTCTATATTCCCAGTGAAGAAGTACAATTCTATTCCCTCAGCCCTGCATGGCTCATCTCTTCATGAAGTAAAATTTCTCCTAATGAAAGGAAGTATTGTTCATAATTAACTATGTCTGACATCAGAGTTGTAATAATTTAAATTGAGAAATTGGCAGAGAAATCTTAAAACCCAGAAATGGCACAAAATGTAGTAAACAATGAATAATAAAATGTTTATCTCAGTGGCCTTTGAAAGCAGGTTGTTATTTTCAGAAAACAGCATCAAGAGAAATGAGAAACTGTGACCATGGCAAGCAATGAAAATATTTGCACACATGCCTTAAATAAAAATCGTGAAATTATTTAATAATTCAAATTAAACATTAATGAAAAGATGGCAGTATCAGAAGAAAGGAATTCATAAAGTTTAACTCTCCAAACCCAGTGCATTACTATTTTATTTTCCATCATGGTAAAGCCATTTATTATGTTGCTTTAGTTAAAATCCCAATCTTTATTATGCAAATTCAAACAATAAATATTCTACTAACAGCTTTAGATAGTTTGTATAGTGCAACTTATAAAGCTGCAAAGAATCAAAATTTATCCTATAAATGGCAAAATTATCCAGACTAGACTTTATGAGCTAATACTTCAAAAGCTATTGCACTGAAAGATGTCTCAATAGCTTAGCAACTGCATCTGGAAGCCTAAGATTTTAATAATGAATATTAAATATTAGTATGAAAAGTGACTTTAACGCTTAAAGTTATTGTGTTTAAAAGTAAGCTTTCATAAGTGATGCATGCAGTTTTCCTTCACTTGGTCCTCTTCACAGAACAGCTTGAAAATGTCTTTATCTGGTTGTTAAATGTGTTTTCTTAACTATTCAGCTTCAATATTTATGTAATTATAATTTTTTAAATAGTTCTCATGTACCCCAATTCCTTTTTCTACTCTAGACCTATATAGTAGATAGATTATTGGCCTATATTCTCACCTTTCCAGCTCCTAAGAGAGTATGTGTTAAAAGCAGGCTGAAGATACAGGTATAATTTATCATTACCAAATCTATCACAAATTCAATTGACAATAATTTTAATCTTGTCATGGGTTTACTTGTTCTAAAAATCCAAGCAGAAATTTTCCTTTCCCCTGTCCCACTTCAAGAGAAGAAGGTTAAACAAGGAAGGGGAAGGCGTAATTAACTATAAAAAAGAACTAGCTGACAGATCTGCATTCTCAGCTAATAGCCCTTCTAAAAAAAACTTCAGGGAGGGGGGAGGAGTTTTTCTCCTCCTCTGCTTACAAACGGGGCACTTGATTTTCTACCTTAATGGAGGCAAGGTGTGTGTGTGTTGGAAAAGCTTTGAGGCCATTTTGCTCTCGACCTGGTCATCTGGCTGCTCTCCAGCTTGAATCTGCTCAGATTTCATGGTAGAGTTTGTGCTCACCGACGAACAAAGGGGGAGTCCTGTCTACAGCCAGCCGCGGACAACATGAGTTTAGTGGGAAAGAAACCGCCCTTCTTTCCCCTTTTTTCCCCTTCCCCTCCTTGGTGTGGACAAAAAAATCTCCATTTTTCGGCTCCTCCTGCGATCCCGGGTCCCCACGCGGTGACCACCAGAGCCAAACAGCGCCCCCTGCCGACCAACACTGAGCACTGCAGGCTCTGCTTCTCCAGTGATCCAACAGCGCTCCTGCCAACCAGGATTGGAATCACGCTAGAGGACAGAGAAGTATCGAACTGGGTTTTTTCTCCTTTTTGAAGGGGACTTTTTGGTACAGGATTATTGTTTAGTTGTTTTTGTGTTCTGTTACTGTTTTTGCCAATACACATATATCTTTTAATAAAGGGTTGTTATTTCTTCCTTTTTCCATAGTTCCTTGATTGGAGCCTCTTAATTTTGGATTTACAATTGCTGAGAGAGAGGAGTTTGGTCTGGACCATAACTCATCCTCCTTAGGAAAACACTCCAGTCTCTTTAAACTGAGACAATCTTGGAAACAACCCACACAAATCGTGACTTTGCCTGTCACAGCCACGCCAAAAAAAAAACAAACCGCAACCTCCTTTGTGCAATAAATACACTAATTTTAATCAATCCAAAACTCAGAAGCATAAGGTAAAATCCTTTCTAGAAAAGAACAAGATACAGGGACCATCTCTTAATTAGCTGCCCTGCAGAATTCATTAATAAGATTAGTGAACTCATTCTATTTTCCAGATGGGCAGTCAGATGCTTATTCTACAGAAGGGAGAATTCTAGAGAATATGTTTTAACAGAAAGTAGAGAAAGAGAGAGGGGGAGAAGATGAAAGAGAAGCACACTGCAAGGACAACACTACTTTCCATCACTTTCACTGGCATCCTCGTGAATTTATTAATTTGTTAGGATTTTTATTTTGTTTTATCTTTTTAAATTATGTTAGCTTGATGAATACAAGAGGCAAATTCCACACCATTTTAGAGGTAAACACTTTCCTCACAGCTCAAAAAATAATGTAAAAACAGAATTAAATTAAGCAAACCATAACTGGATCAAATCATACATTCTGCAATAATTTGTAATAACAAGAAACTCTACCCATTTGGACTAGTGAACCTAGGGCAAGGCAACAGGAACATATTTACTCATAACACAGAACACTTAAAACTACACACAGAAAAAAATCAAAAAGAATACCATTAATTTCAACAAAAGGAGAAAATACTGAAAAACTTAGACTTACACTTATTTTCAAACTGTTTTCCTAGCACTCATGGAGAAGCAGACATAAAGATGCATTCTATTCACCATAGAATCATATGTAAGATATCCGGTGCTTTAAAAAAGAATTATAATAGAGATAGGCAAGACTTCTACATTATGGGAATCATAGAAAAGGAATCAAAAATATTTCCAAGCATTATTGCAGTTTTCATAGAGGAGTCACCATTGTGATGTTTGTCCATAATAAAGTAGATTCCACCTTATATAGACTCTTGCTCAAGCTAAAATGAACATCTTTAAATGTTTTGCACAACAGGAGAAAGAAACAACAGAATGAACTATTGCTTATGTTAATTCCCCTTTTGTTTCACCTTGGTCAGCAGCTGGACAGTGTTTAAGTTCCCTGATACTCTGGTTCTGTGAAAGTTAGATGTTATCTTTTGACTCAGGAAGAAGCATGCTTGGTTGAAAATTACTTGTACATTGCAGAGTTTCCATTCAGATCATGTACTTTATAATACCTTCAGTGAAGAGAGAAGCTTTTAAGATTAATCGCTTCCCTTTAAGTGTCTGTGTCTCTTTACTAATAACAGAGGAATCAAAAAAGGAATTATTTAGATTTATACTTTCAGACAATGAAGTTACCACCAATGTATGTGTGATTGCCAAGCGGACAATCATCAGTGGCACTTAT